>NC_056727.1:1058652005-1058764505 GCF_019279795.1 Protopterus annectens | reverse complement strand
GCCTGTGTGTGACCTCGCCAGCACTCTGGCTATGATTAGTGCCTGGCCGCTCACTTTCCATAGTCTCCACACTTGCATGTCCTTTGCCAGCACCCAGTTGTCCTTCATTTGTGGCCACTTGTGATGTGGAATATGTGGGCATTGTGAATCTGTGCGGGGATAGGGTTGACAAAGCTGGAATGCCAACCGGTGACACAGCTGCAGCCCCTGACAACCCAACTTGTGCCTCACTATGGTTGTCATTATGGTCAGAGTCGCCAAACAAGCTAACATTGCTTATATAGGGGGAGGGATTGGGACCACCATACCCACCTGTGAGGGGAAATGACAACATATGTGCATTTCTAACAGCATTATACGGTTTGCTATTATATACACACACACTCACACATACACTCAAGGTGTATCACAGGCATTACACAGACCTCACAGTAGGCAGCAGCTGACAGTCATGACACACACTCAGACCAAAACAGACACACTCTGGACAGGTCCTCAACATCATTCAGTGCATACCTTCCAACTTACTTTTTACTACTAATTTACACCACTCAGATGTCTGAGTGTCTTTAGTAGGTGGTGAGCCTTCACCTAGAATACACTACACCCATGTAGATGTTAGTGCTGTTCACCTGTATCGCACTGTGGCAAAACCTATGGAACATAACTACAAACTTTACAGAGTTTTCAGAGCTATATGGATATGTGAGTCATACTTCCTGTCTGCTGCTCATACCTCCTATGTTGGTCTGGTACATTACTGGTTTGACCACTGGATTGGTGACCCTACTTAATGTCATACTGCGATTTGCAGTTGTCATAACCTGCAGTACATGTATGGAAAAACAAGGGTGTTTACTCAAACAACTTCCCAAACATACAGTGGATATAGTAAGTGTACACACCCCTCTTAACATGCAAGGATTTTGTGACATATCACATGAGGCCACATTAATATTGCCATGGCATTTCCACCATTTCGTATGACATGTAGCCTGTGCACTCTGAATGAGAAACATGCACATCAGGTAGGTGTGGCATATCGTAAATGATATTATTACAATAGCTGGCTTGCAAGGCGGTGCACACCCTTAAACCAATACTTTGGTAAAGTACCTGTTGATCTCATTACAGCATTCAGTCCTCTTGGGAAGGTGTTCCTCAGCATGGCACATCTCAACATGGAAATGTTTGCAAACTCTCCCTTGCCAAACACCTCCAAATCTGTCTGATTTCAAGGCCATCCACTATGCACAGTGCTTGTCAGATCACCACATAGACTGTGTATTGTATGTAGGTGTGGCCTCAGGCTTGGCCACTGCAGACTGTTAATTGTGTTCTTGTGAAGCCATCCTTTTGTTCATTTGTATGCTGGGTGTGGCCCATTGTTATGTGCAATGTTGGAATTCCTCCCCATCCACAGCTATGTGGCAGACACCAGACAGATCATAGCCACAAGGTACTGGTGTTTAAAACTGGTCATAATACAGCCCCAGTTCATGCTGGTGGACAGAAAACCCAAAGCAGGACACTGCCATCACCCTGCTTCACTGTGTGGGTAGTGCTTTTCTGCTGTTATGCACTGCTGTTATTGTGCCAAATTAACATGACCAAATTGTTGACAAAGGAGTTTAACCTTGTTCTCGCAACACCTTCACACATTTCCACACGTGTGTTTTGAAAAACTGATCTATTGTTGTCCAGACATTACCCAGAACTGGATGTTGTTTGTTGTGAGGAACAGCTGCCATCATCAAAACACGCCTTATACCCAAGACATGTGGAGACCATGGAAGATTGTTGTCACATGTAGCACACAACCAGTACTTGCCAGAGATGTCTGATACTCCTTCACTGTTGCTGTATGGCTCCTGGCAGCCTCCCTGGACATTTCTGGTATTATATTCTCAACATACATGTTGGGATGTCCACTTCCTGACAATGTCACTGTTGCATCATATCTTGTACACCTTTTAATGACTATCTGCACTGTGTTCCATGGCATATGCATGGCTCCAGGCTGATACTTTTCTATACTGTGATCCCTTTGCAGCATGTTAAGCTGTATGCGAACCATGGCTTTTGCTGTAGCAGGCAACTGTGGGTCTGTGTTAGGATAATCTTGGTATGTGAGCTGACTGTTATTTGCAGGTAATCCAAGAGTCCATGACTGATGTCAGGTGTGTACCCAATATGATCTACTGCTGTGGTTTTATCAAATGCTGAAACACCCCGGTATGAGCTTTCTCCTGTGCACACATGCATCTAGCTTCTTGGACTGTTTCCACTCCACATACATGTTCTTCTAACAGAGTTGTATGTTTGCCATTTGCATTGCACAGATTATAAGACACATGACAGGTTGAATGGCTTTGGTCTTGTGTATTGTGCTCACATTTTCATATCTCAGAAATACCTGGCATTCTAACAGGTGTGTACACCTTTTATATGCACCGTATCACACTAAGGTATACAATATGCCCCTACTATTGGCCCTCTGTCCCCACAGTTTGGGAATCATTATCCATATGTCCTGCAATGACAGGTTTGTGAGGTATGCTACAGATATATGACATCTTATGCAAATAGGCCCACGTGATATCATGCAGTGAACCCCACAACAGGTGATCATGCAGATACTGGCAATTGGCTGACTGTAATGGTTCTGTACATAGCCACATGCATGACCTTAAAATGCCTGGGGTACTGGTGAGCTACAACAAGAAGATCTCATACTTACCAGCCTCAGGCTGCTGTGCCTGGTGTAGAGGAGAGGTACCTAGGTAGTTGTAAGGGAGAGGAATTGTCAGCAGCTTCACAATAGGCACTGGGCCAGGAGCAATGCTACATTTATGCACAGGTACAGTATACTCTATGCTATTACACTATTTGCTCTTCTTCACCAGAGATGTGCACTTGTGTGCATTACTAAACCCCACCCACTACTCTATTTTGCACTGACATATGCATCTATAGACTCTATAGTGCTCAGTTGGAATGTAACCTCAGTACAGTGATGTGCACTTTAGCTTTACCTGGATGCTCCTCACCGGTTTCCTGGGTGGCACCCACTTTCACGACTGTTACATCTTCTGTAACTGGTTCTCTGTGGGCCACCCCAAGGTTGGCAAGGAGGTCCTCCATTGTTGTAAGTGGGGCCTGTCTGGCTGGCCCCCCATTGGTAGTGCCATGGTCCCTCGCTACCACAGCAGCTGGTCACCAGCCACACTGAATCAGGTCAGTCGCTCTGTGCCTGACCAGTTCGTGTATGTGGGCATGGTTTCACAAGGTGTTGACTCTCTGTGTGATGTCTACCCAGAGGCCTGTCCTCTCCTGCTGATGTTGGCGACCACAACTGAATAGGATGTCATAGTGCTGCAGGATGGCCTCAGTTATGGCTGCAGTCTCCTGTACATCATAGGCTGGGAGCCTCTGCATGGCACCTGAAAGACATAAACAGGGAAAACATATCACAGGACCTCAAACGTCCAGAGGTCTTTACAGAGACACCTTATGACTAATGAGTATCAGTAGCCACTACATTACATCAAATCATACCCCTGTACCTAGCAGCAGTGTATGGACATGCACAGCATTTTTATGTTTAAGTAGGCAGTTTGCACCTGATTCATAGTGAGGGTAGGAGTGTGTGTGGTGTGCATATCCACCTATACTGATGTTGAGCCAGGGGGATGATGTTTGGCCTAAACATGTCTGAAGCAGGTCAGCTGTAGCTATGGTGTGTGTGTATGTGCTGTGGCTGACTTCCATTACAGGGTAGGTTATGTAGTTGCCTGTGAGACTGCAGACATATGTGGGGATGGCCTTCTGATTGCCCTCAGAGGATGTGTCTGATTTGTACTCATAGTCAGCATTACATTAATGCACCAGTGCTCTACTATGCTCAGTTAGACAAAGGCTGACATGCTGCCCAGATTATGATTGCTCCTACTTTGCCCTGTACAGCCAGTATAGCATCCCATTATGTGGTTTGTGCATTACTGCTGTCCAGCAAAGGGGTTTACTCTGCTTTGGTGGAGACAGGTTTTACAAGTAAGGTATTGCTGAGGCCATACAGCTATATGGGTGGTCATATATCTGTTTGTAGTAGGCATGAACACAAGGTTATAACAGAGTTGGACACCTCTACGATTGAAAAGTGGCACTTCTGCTTATGCTAGTACCCATGTCTGTGTCCAGCTGGCCAATGCATAAACCATTAGCTGTGGATGTGTACCTCTATTGGTTGCAGAGACAGTACAAGTACACCATGTACATAATGTACAGCTCATTTACCTGATGTTAAGCATCCCATGTCAGTTGTTATGATGCAGCAAGGTACACCAACCCATACATACATCTGCACAGGTAATAGCTGCTATACATTTCTGTTCTGTGTCAGTATGATACACTGCAATAACACTTGTGCTGCTCAGTCACTCCTGTCAACCTGTCAGGGCAGGACATCTGGTGGACACCACAAATACATGGTGGCCTATGTTCCCACATTAGTGACACTTTGCTCATATTGCTGTAACACATGTACATCAATTGATATTAGTGTAGACTTTGCATTCACATACATACCCTGTGGGATATCTGACACTCTTATGGCAGGCAGAGATGAGAATGGGTAAGAGTGTGGTAGTGAGGGTAGGGACTTTTGGTGTTGCATGTATGGCTAGCATGGGGACAGAGCTACTTGATATGATGGACAGATGAAAGGTGGATATATTGTGTGTGTCAAAGGCAAGATGGTGGGTTTTATGGCTGTGTGTACTGGTGTTAGGTAAATTAGTTCTATCACGGTGTGTATGGGAGTGATACTTGTTTAAGAGTTAACCTGAGGGTACATTATAAGAGTGGCTTTGGAGGTGATAAGACTGTCAGATAGACTGATGTTTCTGAGTCTGGGGATTGTTGGTGTAATGATGACAGTTGTTAATGCATATGTTCCAGTAGTTGCATGTGTGATGCATGAGACTGAAGTACTTTGGAGTTGTTGGATGAAATGATGATGACTGTACCCAAGGGTGGGGGACTGGTGATTGGAGCAGATTTCGATGTGCAAGTTGATGGAGAGGTCAGAGGGGATGCATAAATCATGTGTAGGTATGGTGTAAAGCTGGACAATGCAGAAGGTGAGATGGTGGTGGGGTTTGCAACAGAAGTAAGACATGTCAGTGGTGTATATGTACTTTTACAAGACTGTGAGGCATACGGTGACATATCAGAGTAGAGGAAGATGCACACACATGGATTATCCCCTATGCAAGTGGTCCTGTTTGAAGGGTGTTGGAAACTGTGATGTGGTGACAGGGGAAAGTGTACTTAGGCAGCATAGAATGTTGCTCTGTGGGATGACAGTGGTGATCAAGAAGAGGCGGAGGAGTGTGAGGGCAGCACCATGGATCAGACGGTAGATAATGAAAAGGTGGAGAGTGCGGTACAGTCCAGGGAACAGTTAAGACAGGCATTGGATGGCAATGATGAGTTAACAAATCTGTGGTTAACTACATCCGAACTAGTATGGGAGATGAGTAGAACATGGCTTGGTGTGATAGAAGTATGTCAAGGAGACCTGGTGGTGGAATGAAGACATACAGGGGAGTATGCAGAGAAATAGGTTGGCAATGGAGAAGTGGGATTGACAGACAGAAGCAGAGAGTAGACATGAGTATAAAGAAATGGGGTGCATGGCAAAGAGACTGTTGGCCAAAGCTAAGGATGAGGAGTCTGACATACAGATGGGGCGTCCAAGGGTTGTATGTAAGGTTAGACACCAAAGATGATATTTAGGATCTATACCTATTGGCTAGACAGAGGCATGTAGCTAGGAAGGATGTGCAGCACAAAAGGGTGATAAAGGAGTATGGGTGAAATGTACTCACAAGCTAGGAGTGTGTTTAGAGTATATGGAAACATTACTTTGATGGCCTGTTCCATGAGGAGAATGAGAGAGGGAGAGAAGGTTTGCTGATGTGGGTATGGTGATACAGGAGGTGCAACAGATTATCAAGGAGGATGTAAGGATAGAGATGAGGGGGGTTTAACACTGGGAAGGCTGTTGGTCCTGTTGACATACCTGTGGATGCATGGAGGTGTTTATGAGACATGGCAGTGGTATTTTTAACTGGATTGTTTACTGTAATCTTGCAAAGTGAGAGGATGTGTGAGATGTTGGGAAATTTGTATGTGCATTGCTTTATCTGAACAAGGGTGGTCTGCAGAGCTATAGTAACAAGAGATGGATAACATCGATCGGTCACAGGATGAGGTAATGGTAAAGGGTGGTGGCAGCTAGGTTGAGAACATAGTGAAGATTGATGATCAGCAGTATGGTTTCATGCCAGGTAAGAGCAGTACAGATGCAAATGTTGATCCAAGAGTGTTGATGGTGATCTACAGAGAAGCTCAGATGTAGCTGCATTGTGTCTATGTGGACCTACAGACAGCATATGACATGATGCCTGGACAGTAGTTGTGGTATTGTATGTGGAGGTCAAGGGTGCCAGAGGAGTCTGTAAGACAGCTACAGGATATGTAAGAGGCTAGGCTGACAGCAGTGACTTCTGTGTTTGAAGTGACAGGTGCATTTAAGGTGGAGGTGGGAGTACATCAGGGATAAGCTGTGTGTCCTTTCATATTTGCAGTGGTGATGGACAGGTTGACAGACATGATCAGACAGGGGCCCCTGTTGACTGTGCTGTTTGCAGATGACATTGTAGTCTGTAGTGAGATTAGGGGACAGGTTGGGGAGACTCTGGACAGGAGGAGGTATGTTGTAGAGCAGGGAGGAATGATGGTCAGCAGAACTAAGACATGTGTCTGAATGGGAGGGGGGATAGAGGAATGGTGACGATGCAGGGAGTACAGTTTAAAAGGTGGATAGGTTTAACTACTTGGGAACACCAGTTCAGAGTCATGGGTAGTGTGGGGGAGAGGTGTAGAAGGGAATACAGGCAAGATGTGTGTGGTGGAGAGGGGAGTCAGGAGTTATTTGTGACAGACAAGTACCATTAAGAGTGATATGAAAGTCTACAAGAGGGTAATGTGACTGGCTACATTATATTGGTTGTAGACAGTGGAATTGTAAAAACAGGCAAGATTCAGGGCTGGATGCAGTTTAGGATGTTAACATTTGCACGGTGTATCACAAGGGGGGATAAGAGTAAGGACATGTATGTTAGTGGGTTAGCCCAGGTTGGATGGCTTGAGGACAATGCCAGGCAGTGGCATGATTATGTTGGTGTGGACATATGCTGAGGAGGTATGCTGAGTATATATTGTCACTGATGAGGCTACCAGGTTAGAGGAACAGCAGAAGGCCTATGAGAGGTGTATGTATGTGGTGATAGCAGACATGCAGGTGTATGGTGTGTGAGAGCTTACACCCGGTAAGCATAGCTGTGCAATGGTTAAGAGTGTTCAAATTTAATTTTATAGACTATCAGCAATATGGCATTGGTTCATCATTACTGATATAATTTTATGTTTACCTTCCCTGACATTCCTCCTATTTGCTTTCATTACATTTATTCTTGTGTTACTATACTGTATGGGGCACTTGTGTTTATATGGGGGTTTCACATCTTTTCTGAGCCGACAACTCATTTGTATATTATTTATTACCTCATTTATTAAAACATATTCCTTTTACTACTGCTTTCACACGCAAAAGTGAACAGAATGCATTGAGGCTCGAACAGTGAATGCCTGCATTCAAAGCAGAAGCTCTAACCACTACACTATTTTAGAGTGCTTGTTTTGCTCAAATATTCCTATTTAGCTCCTTCGGATATTTAAGATATGCTAAGCACAGCTGTACAACATGCACACCCGCTCAGCCATGCTTAAACTTCATTGCGGACAGACAAAAAAAATATTAAATTTATGTTTTTTATTTTGTTTAATGTGGGGGGGGGGCTGTGCTTATGTTTCAGCACAATTAGAACATTGATGGGATGACAGGTTTGCATTAGCATGTATTTTATAGAGGGTATATAGTCATAACTCTCAACCTCTTAGAGCAAACAATCTGGACAAAGCCTTACATGATGTGGGGACAACTAGGGACATGGTTTAAATATTGCTCTTACAAACTTAGAAAGTTGACAGAATAATATGTTTTGCATTAGCATGTATTTTCTGAGGGATGTGACTCAAATGTTTTCTCTTTATTTGCCGACTTCTGCACTGTTGGAGGTATGCCATGGACACTTACAGTGTCAGCAGACATCCTCTCTGCTTTTCAATTGCCAAATGGCAATTCTAAAGTGAAGGGGGCATGTGTATTGTGACAGCACTGCTCTTAGACACACCCCCTGCGATTTCACACAAGCCCATGTCCATATTAGAACATGACAGCGTGCCTTCATGCATATGCAAGGAGTGCTGACATGCTGCATGGGAATGATCACTTCCGTGCAAGAATAAACTATTCTTGCACGGAAGTTTGTTTAATCGGGTGGAAGAAGTCTCTCTGTTAGAAAAGTATAGAAGAGGGAACAGATCAACAAAAATATTCAGAAAGATAGATGTGATAAAAGCAATATGCAATATTATAATGGATCGGGATTTATCATGCACTATCACAAATAATTAACTACAAATATCAGCACAAGCAGAAAAACTTATAAGATACACAGATAAATATAAAGGAAAAGTACAAAATAAGCAATTTATTAATGACTCGAAAAAAAGTCTTATAGAGAATTGGGAAACAAGGTAAAAGGAATTTAAAGACCACCAAAAATGAAGAAACAGATACATTTTGGAGAAAGATTTATGAAGATCATGTGGAACATAACAAAGATACTAAATGGATAGAAGAAAGAATAAGAAGTTCAAATGTGCAGGATATTAAATGGGATTAAGTAACAGCCAGAGAGACTGAAACAAAGTTAAGAAAAGCCTCTAACTGGAAAATCCCAGCCCCAGATGCAGTACCTAACTTCTGCTAAAAGTATTATCATCTTTGCATGAAGATTTAGCCATGAGTAAGAACTATTTATATGCGCACTCTGAACAGACAACAGCCTGGCAAACAACAGGAAAAACAATGCTCCTATTTAAGAGTGAACCTGTAGGCTACCCTAAAAACTATAGAACAATAACTTGCCTTCCGATGATGTATAAACTATACACTTGAATTGATGCCAACAGAGTTTATACTCATTTAGAAGAAAACTCAATTATGGCAATAGAAGAAAAGGGTAATAAAATAAAGTCATCTGGAACAAAGGAGCATTTGTTGTTAAATTAAGTCAGTGAAGAACTATAAAAAGGGGAAAAATCTAAGTATGGCATGGATGGACTAAAAAAAAAAACATTTGACGGCATCCCACATTCATGGGTAAAGGAGTGCTTACTGATGTATAAGATACACCCTACATTGATCAGTTACAGTACAGTGACCATGAAACAGTGGCAGACTACTCTGCAGCTCTGCCATGATAAAGGACAAATTATTATCCCAGGGATAAAAATTCAAAGGGAGATATTCCAGGGTGACCTTTTTTCACTGCTGCTCTTTTGCCTTGCCCTTAGCCCATTAAGCTGTCTACTTAACAGATTAGGTCATGGTTACAATTTGACTCCGAGAAAACAAAGTGTAAAGACTTCTCATCTGCTTTTTGTGGATGATTTAAAACTGTATAGTTAATCAGATAAGGAACTGAAAGCACAACTGCAAGTAGTCAAAAACTTTGTCAGATGATATAAGAATCTTATTTGGTCTTGATAAATGTGCAAAAGCAAACATTAAAGCAGGAAAGCTCCGTCAGGAAGAAAACATCAGCTTGGGACAGGAATGTGATGTAAAAGAACTTGAGCAAGAAAGAGTGTATAAATATATGTGAAATGCTGAAGGATCAACAATAAAACGAACAAATGAGAATAAAATTCAGTAAGGAATATTTTAGAGGACTTAAATTAATCCTGAAAACAGCATTGACATCTATGAACAAAGTTCAAGCTATAAACCAATTTGCTATTCCTGTCCTAACTTACAGTTTTGGAGTGATTGACTGGCCCTAAAATGTGTTGGATAGCTTAGATAGGAAAACAAGAAGGATGCTTTATGTTCATCAAATGCTTTATAAATATCAGTGCATACCAAGATTATATATTCCCCATTCCGAAGGAGGCATGGGCCTCCTTGAAATTTATTACATGTATAGCTCTACTATCGTGGGACTGCACACATATCTGCTGACCTCAAAAGACTCAAACATAGTGAAAGTTTTGAAACATGAGGAGAATAAATCTAAGATGACTTCCCTGCTTAGTCTAGCAGGAGCATATTGACATCAAGTGGGAGTGGAAATTAAACTTGAAGTAGATAAAAATCAGGTAGCAACTGAATGTGCCAAGAAACAAAAAAAAAAGAATGTAATGTGAAGGATCAGATGAGAAGGCAAAAAATGTGGAAAATGCATAAATATAGCTGCAAGTATAGAAAACACCTGGAACAACCTTGTGTTGATCAGGATCGAATGCAGGAATGGTTAAGGAGAAGCAAATTCAAAACAAAAAATGAAAGGTTAACATGGGCGGCCCAAGATAGTGGACTACATACACACTGGTTTACAAAGTTCATTGAACATGTGGGAGAAACAGACAAATATAGGTTTTGTAAAATAGAATTGGAAACAGTTGCACACCTTGTTGCTGGTTGTGACATACTAATGGCAGAAGGACTGTATACTGAAAGGCATAATATTGTGGTGAGACTTTTGCACTGAGGATTGTGCAAACATTATATATAATACTGAAGTAGCTGAAAAGCATTGGAAACATGAGGCACAAAGCATCATAGAAATGATAAAGTCTACATCACATGGGATCACCCATTACCAACAGTTCAAAAGATAGATTCAAGAAAACCAGATATAGTGGTTCATGAAAAGAAGACAAAAGTAGCATTGATCATTGAAATTGCTACACCCAGTGACTACAATGCCTTGCGTTCAGAGAGACACAAAGTCATTAAGTATCTGGATTTGTAGGCAGAAGTGAGAGCAATGTGGAAGAAAGATACCCAGACAATTCCAATAGTAATAGGAGCAACGGGTCTTATAAAAAAGAATCTACAATCATATTTAGATATGTTACCGATACATGTAACTTCGTACAAAATGCAGAAGGAGTTATTACTGGGCACATTGTGGGGGCTGTGAAGAGCACTTCTGGCTGACATCAAAGATTAAAACAATGCTAATTTCATGAATTTTAATTATATTTTGACTTAGGAATGGGGTCCATTCCTGTCACGGTATTAGAAACACAAAGGATTTGGAGAAATTAAAAAAGTGCGCAACACTATCATTTTGTTGTTTGTATCTTCATGTCTTATTATCATGGCTATGACTGTAGAAAGCCTATTGTAGGTCAAATATATCCAAGAGTAAAAATAAATAACTAAATACTATTCCCACTAACTTACAAACTTTAAATAGACATTCGGACTCACTACTGGTCAGTCACCTAAATATTAGAAGCTTAAATAATAAGGTCCACCACCTGCATGCACTCTTAGATACACATTCCCCGGATATACTTTGTCTTACTGAAACCTTGCTAAAACCATCAATGTCAGATAACAAGGTTTTACTCTCAGATTTTAACTTACTAAGGTTAGAATGTACCACTAGAAAAGCAGGAGGGGTAGCTGTACTATAAAAAACTACTCTAGATGTGACCTCTGATTCCACACAACCACCCTGTGTTGATAATGCTGAAATTCTCAATGCTAAGCTTCAAATTAATAAAAACAAAAGTATTAACATAGCTTGTGTCAACATTCCCCCAGGTAATAATGCAAACACTCTAGAAGATATCCTCTCTTGGCTGTCAAGTACCTACCCTCAAGAAACCAGTGTTCTAGGAGACTTCAACATCGACTGGAATATTTGCTCCTCAGAATCTCTGACCATCCATGTAAATCTATACGGATTTACTCAGATCATATCCTCCCTAGATTGGATGCTCATAAATAGCCATCCCCACATGTATAGGGCCGGTATCCGACCTGAAGACATAAGTGATTATTTTCTTACTTATATAATCAGGCATAAGACTGACATCCCCCACCAAACCACTTACAAAACGATTAGCAACAACAAAAACTTTAACCCCACTAATTTCCAAAATTAACTCAAAACATGTAACTGGGCAGTCCTAAAACATCTACCACTTGAAGAAGCTGTATTATATTTCAACACCAAATTCCTAGCCCTCCTTGATACCCATGCACCTGCACATTCTATAAGAACTAAAGCAAAAGTTGCCCCTTGGCTTTCAAAAGAAACCAGACAAATGATCTTACTTAGAAACAAAGCTTGGACTACTTGGCATACCACAAAATCCCCTTAGATCAACTTAGATTTAGACAACTAAGGAACAACACTAAAAAATCTACCACCCTAGATAAAAAAAAAAACTTTTACTGCCATTTACAACAGAAGCAACAAAGCAATCCACAAACGTTTTGGGCAGGCATAAATAAACTTATTCACCCAGGGCAATGCACAACTCCTACCCCCCTTGGCTACCATCCAAAAACCTTCGGAAGACGTTGCCATTTCCTTTAATAGTTTCTTCACAGAAACTATCCAGTCACTAGCTAACACCCAAGTCCTAACTCCACGGCACCTAGTTCTCAACTCCCCTTTAACTTTCAACCAGTTTCTACATCACTTATCTTTGCCCTAATCAAGAAACTAAAACCTACCACCCTTGCAGCGGATCTCCTCCCAGCTGAGTATCTACAAAAAGCTTCAGATGCCATAGCATACCCGATCTCTATCCTGATCAATAGAACTATATCAGAAGCCACTATCCCCTCCATGTGGAAGACATCCCATGTTATTCCACTCCACAAAGGGGGCAGTTCCACTGAACTGTCATATTACAGACCTATAGCTATTTTGTCACCCCTGGCAAAAATTATGGAGAAGTGCATCCATAAACAACTCCTGAGCCATCTCATTAAGCACAATCTCCTGGCTAACTCGCAGCATGGTATCAGACCATTTCACAGTACAACCACAGCCCTCCTCTCCTTCTCCAACGTTATTAATCAAAACCAAAACAACAATAAGCTTTCTTTTGCCCTCTTTCTTGATCTCCAAAAGCCTTCGACATGGTCAACCACCAACTACTCACACACACAATTAAAACTATTCCCCTAGATGTCCAAGCTATCCGATGGTTCAAATCTTATCTGAGTGGTAGACAACAGGCTGTACTATGGCAGAACATTGTTACACATCCTACTCTTTGTCCCAGTCTTTTTTTTTTCTTTTCTTTCTGAGCATGCATTTCTTTCTTTCTTTGTGATGCTTCACCATGTAGTGATTCATATTCATACAAGTTTACAAACATGCTATAGCTAATTACCTGGAAATCTGCAGGATCGTGAATTTCTCTACTGAGAAGCTATGACAGCCACTCACCACAGAATCAACAACCTGTGCAGACACTAAGGTAACCACATGCAGACAATGACATCTCCTGCAAAGAGAGACAGGCAAAGACACACACACACACACACACACACACACACACACACACACACACACACACACACACACACACACACACACGCTCATGATAGCCATTCACAGACAGACACTCATGTACTCACACATATACTGACTCAGCACTCACACATATAGTTTCATACAGACAAACACATATACACTCCCATTCTCATGCATTGTGGCTTACCTGTGTTGGCAATCTGTGCAGGATAAAGAAATTCCACTTCAGCCTATGCAGATCTCTTCCATTGAAATGCATAGATGTTTCCTGCAAGCCTCCCTGCTAACATTCTTGTTTGGACTCTGCCTAGCACTACCATAATATGGATACAGTATCTATGAATCCCACACCACAGAGGCCCTGTAACAAGGTAGTGCAACATGCAGCTAATTTCCATCAGCCCCACCATGGACTACCACATTTGTGTGTGGTACTACAAACCCCCCTTATAAGTTACTGGAGGGACTATGAATTGAAACTGTCTTGTAAATATGCAAGATAACTTGCAATCATTTTGTATAGACTTTAAGCTGAGTTTTAGTAACTTGAAGATCAATATGTCTATGTGGAAGAACACTGGGGACCATCATGGACCTGCACAGACTTTAAAGGACACCAAATTCAGGTCTGGGACAACTTTAGTCAGCTCCTTTTGAAGGATAGTGGTAAAGAAGTCATAATTGGCCCAATCTGCAGGTGAACCTATAGGTGAAGAGAATTCAGATCAATTGTGTATTCATAAAACAGCCAGCCTACCCTTCTCCACCACTTTGGCATGGCACTTCCATATGGAGTTTTGCAAGTTATTACCCAAGTCATTAGCTAAACAGATGCCTTGTTTCCTTGAACAAACTTGCATGTCAAATCCCAACAAACTGAAGGATGTGTTCAGTTAAGTAAGTCAATGAAGTCAATCAAGCTTTAGAAAAAAATTAAATACTTTAGGCCTTGGTAACCTTTTATTTGACAATAGCAGGGAATCCACGCAATAGCAACATCCAGAATGCAGCCTCTCTGATGACAGTAGCCACAAACAGTGTAATTCTACTCATTAATAATTTAATGTTCTCTGCCTCCAGATATATTCAAGTTCTTGCAATATTCTTTACAAATTACAATGGCAAAACTTGCATATATTTGAATTATGTGATTTTGAAGATCTCTCACTAATATAATGCAATTTCTTAGAAATATTATGGCAAGGAGAATTGTCATTTGAAGGAATTGCACCACTGCAGGAAACAGAATTCTCAATTTCTTAGCTCAAGAACTGGAGACAAAGCCAAAAATAATGGGTTACAAAATCCCAAACCAGGGACAGATTTTAAATATTGTTGATACATACTTTGAACATTGCTAAAAAGCAGGTTTGTATCAGCATGCAGTTTCTGTATGATAGGGCATCTAAAACTCAGATTCTGCAGTTCTCAAAATGTACCTGAAAATGACAAACGTTATGAATAACTGACCAAAAATATGATGCAAAATCAGGAACATTCTGCTATATCAAAGGCAATTGAGAGCTATGGTATGAAAAATGTTACCTCTCCAGCTAAGGACTGGACCTCTACACCAACTAAATACATGTTTAACTCTTTGTGAGGGGAATAGCCCAATGAGTAGCAAATACATAATGGTTAAATGAAACTGCAATCTATTATGCATCCTTAATACTGTATCAAAACACTAAGATCTCACCTCATTCAGTATATGAATAAACACCCTTAATGATGCACATCAGCACAGTGGAGATCAATGCTGTGCATGCTTAAATGAAGTTTTTCACCCTAGTATAAGGAAATACTCACAGTGGCATTTAAGCACTTTATCTGATTTTATAATACAAAATGTGCAGAGCATCAGTTACTGTTACATTCCCCATATATGCCAACAAAGTTAGTTAGCAGTGCTGAATGGAACAAAAGAACATTAGATAATTTTAGATGGATGACAAGGAAGCCATATGTTGGATGGGCAGACATGGGCCCCCAGGTGGCCACTGGAATCACCCCTACTTTAATCTGCCATTAGTGATGGTTATAATGACATATTCAAATACATATCCTAGTAATACATGAAGAGCTGTAGCTTCCCCAATGTACTATGACCAAAAAGGAAAATAAACAAATAAAGAACTGGATATTAGCTCAAATTGTGTAACATCTGTTATAGGTGATTGATTAAAGATGCAGTTCACCCTGTGTTGACATTTGTGTGGTTTTGGAAAGTATACAACAGCTTTGACTACAGTTGGCTGCACAGAGGTGCCCCTTGGTTATGGCTGCAGACTGATTTGCAGCTTAATGTGTGTTGTACCTTCAAAGAAGTTTGCTATTCTAAAGCAATTCAGTGGTTACTGCCATAAGTGTGGCATGCAGTTTACCTGATTAGAACCGTCAGATTCATACCTAGGAACCTCTGTAAAACAAGGTTGTTATAGCGTGGTTCTTATGTATATATCTTGCTATAAAGAAGTGATTTTTCATGCAGTTTTGGAGTGTAATCAATATGTATAATGGTGGCATTACTAAAGACTGCACCTTTACTTATATATATATTGTCTTTTAAGTTTATTGTTATAGTGCTTTTCTATTATTCGGACATGTATACTTCTGTATAATGATCACTGGTGTGAATGCAATAAATGTGTTAAGAGATTTGTTTCTACAAAACTGCCAGTATGCAACATAAATATAAGCCATGGTGGAGAGTCATAGTAATTGGGTGAATGTTACTTATAGATATAGAGACTTTTTGAATGTTCAGCATAGTGATTTCACAGACATATGTGTAGTCCTTCACAGTGGACTGAGTACATAACTAAATAAATACAACCAATAAATTTGCTTAAGTTTCACAAGCTGATTGTTATTACGTAAGATGGCATAGCCCAATCTATATAGAGCCATGATGTACAGAGAATGCTACAAATGTGACCATATGCTAGAAAAACTATCCATGCACCCAGAGGATAATTCAGTAGCAGTAAAAGACTGTATGCAGCAAATGGTTTGAAAATCTAGCAAGAACATATTCCTGTAATGCAGTAACAATACAACTACCACTGTGCTTGACTGTTGCTAAGGAAATGGGTCTAACAGAAGGGGCATAATTCAGTCATGGAGTTCATCTACTAATCTTTGTCATTTCCTCCTAATCGTCCTGCTCTTTATTATTTCCACTTCAGTTTTCTTAATTAGATTACAAGTTTGGGCCAGTGTGTCTTAAAATACCAGATGGCAGGTTGCATATATGGCAGCCAGCACCCAGAATGAAAATATCCATAAACTATTTATTCATGTGTTCTAACCCAAACAAACAGACCGGTTTTGGCAAACAGCCTTCTTCAGTGATAGTATCACTGAAGAAGGCTGTGTGCTGAAACCGATCTGTTTGTTTGGGTCAGAACACATGAATAAATAGTTTATGGATATTTTCATTCTGGGTGCTGGCTGCCATTTTGACTTTGAGTTATCTATTTTGGCCGTGCACCTGCTTGTCGTGCAAGTTCTTTTTTTGGATTGCGTCAGGTTGCATATATGGCCTTCTGTGATAAAAGACAGCTGAAAAACATTTTTTTTTAACCCTGGCATTATTCATAAAAAGTCATCTATTTCTTGCTGCCTTTTTCACTGTATATTCTAAATGCCAAGTGACAGGCACTTAATAGTCTACCATCAAGGATAGTGTTTCCATACCCTAATTCTTCTTACTCCATATGCCCAATCCACAGTATGATCTGATCCTAGTATAACCACTGTTCTACAAAGGTCATCATTCCTCTCCATGCAAACTTGCAATATGAAAATTCTCCTGGTGCTTTCTAATCACTAAAACTTCTTGTCCAGGTAGTAAAGTTTCAATGTTGGCTCATAGATTTCTCAATTCTGACTCCTGGTTCTTCGGTGTTTGCTGTAGAGTACTGCTTAAGTACTGAAAATTGCTGCCTTCAGAGACTCTGTTTCCATGTATACTACCAGAACTTTGTGGAGGATAACTCCCCTATCTGATGTCAGACCATCTAGCTTTCTGAGAATTCAATCCGTTTTGGCATCTGTAACCTGACCAAAATCAACTTTGAATCCACTCAAGCATTACCACTGATACAGTATTACATCAGGAAATCAAAGAAAGTATGGGTCCAATTAGTTAACAGCAATTTGATCAAGCCATGAAGCTGAAGACACAGCAAATGTTTAGCAATGTCCCCCTGCCCGGGACCCTGTTGAGTAGTTTTGTAATGCTTTTAACATGTTAAAATGAAAGTTCATGAGAATGCTGTCATTCAGCCTGTGGTGACGCCTATAATTTAATCTTCTCATTTCCACCTCCCCAAATATATCTATCACAGAATGTTTTTGATATTAAATGACTGAACCATGAGATCATAGGTGTGCTATTTTTTTTTACCATTGCAGGATGATTTCCTATTCTCAGCAGATATGAAACAGTGGTATTAGCATATATGTAAGTAGGTGTGGGGTCCAATTTCTCCACATAGATGTTCAAGGTGGCCAACTGCAAAAGTGTTTTTTTCTTAAAGTCACATAAAGTTTAAATATATGTATCATTGAGCAAGTTTAAAAAATAAAATGGCGGCACTCTGTACGGCAGTGGCTACTTCAGCTCAGCAAGGAAATGTGTACTGTTTGTCCTATTCTATGTCTAAATTAATAGAAAAAACTAAATCAGGGAAGTTTGCCAACTGTTAGCTAATTTATAGCAGAGATACTATTCTGGAAATTTGATCCTCAGACTTGCTGTGTAACAAGATTGATGAGTTGCTCTCTATGAGGCCTACAGCAGTTCTTGAGTTACAAAAGCTGGGAATCTTACTCAAATATGGAATAAAATGCCTGGTATGTACAGAATCAGCATTACTGGATCATAGTAAGAGAAGGAAATGCAATAGTGTGAATGAACACGCAAAATAGGATCTTGTGCTGGAATCACTGCAATGCTAAAAGCATATCCCTACAGGCCTGCACTCCCATCCTTTCTGCTGGCAAATGTTCGATCACTGGAAAGCAAAATGGACTATATAAGGCTGGAATTATTTATTCAGAACAAGGTGACGAAATGCTGTGTGCTTATTTTTACTGAAACTTGGCTAAACTCTAACATTAATGACAGTGCTGTCCATGTGGAGGGGCTATTACTTTTTAGAGCAAACAGAATGCATTCTCTCAGTGGTATGTCCAGAGGGGGAAGGGTCTGCATATACATCGATAATAACTGGTGTACCAGTTGTGAGATAATATCCTTGCACTGCCCAGATAATCCAGAGTTTTTGTCACTGAACTGTAGAACCTTTTATTTACCCAGAGAATTTAACAGCATTTGCATCACAGCTGTCTACAGTCCTCCCAGTGCTAATCTAAATGAGGCAATGACCACATTATACCAGACTATAAATGAACTGCAAAACAGAAATCCACACTGTGTTCATATAGTGGCAGGTGACTTTAATCAGGCCAACTTGAAAACACTTCTGCCTCACTATTTCCAATATTTGGACTTTGCAACAAGGGGTGAGAACACACCGGACAAAGTATACAGCAATGTTAAGCTGGCATTTAATGCAGTGCCTCATCTACACCTGTGAAACTCTGACCACCTGTCCATATTGTTACTACTGGCATATAAACCAGTGCTAACTAAAGGGAGATCAATAGTTATAAAAGCTAGAGTATGACCAGAGGGTGCAGTCTCAGCACTCCAGGACTGTTTTCTGACTGGGGCATATTAATGGAGGTGGTTACTGAAAACCAGTGTATCAACCTGGAGGAGTACACCAAGGTAGTGATGGGCTGTGGATGATATGTCAGTCACCAAAACCATCATCTCATGAGCCAACCAGAAACCCTGGTAGATGAGAGAGGTGTGCGAGCTACTGCAAGCAAGGAACACAGCCTTCAGGTCTATAGGTAGGGAACGCCTCAGAACAGCCAGAGCAAATATAAAGAAGGGAGTGGGGAAGCAAAATGCGCCTATGGCAGAAAGATACAGAGTTAGGTCTCTGACCAAAAAGACCCCAAGCTCCTATGGCAAGGTATCTAGTCCATAACTGACTACAAACCCCTATCTCCGCAATGAAAGGACAACAAGGAATTACTAAATAAGCTGAATGTCTACTTCAGCAGATTTGAGGAAGGGAACAGAACAGCAGCAAAGAAAATGCCCATCAGCCATAATGAGAAGATGCTCACCCTCAACCCAGCTGATGTCCAGAGGGCACTGCACAGAGTTAACCCAAGAAAAGAAGCTAGGCCTGACAGCACCCTAGGGCACGTGCTCAGGGACTGCAAAGCACAACTAACAAATGTCCTCATGGATATCTTCAATAACTCTCTGAGTCAGCAAATTTTTCTGAAATACTTCAAGGATACAACAATCATTCCATTACCAAAGAAGTCTCCACCATCTTGCCTAAATGACTACCACCCTGCATCCCTCACCTTCACAGTGATGCAGTGATTTGAAAGGCTGGTCAATGATGCCATAACATCTGAGCTGCCTGCTGATCTTGACCCTCTGCAGTTTACTTACCGAGCAAACCGCTCTATGGCAGATGCCATCTCTGTAGCACTCTATCTACCGCTGGAACACCTTGAGAATAAAAACACCTACGCAAGGGTACTATTCATTGACCAGCTCAGCTTTCAAAGCGGTAATCCCTCTTCATCTGGTAATGAAGCAACTCCAACTAGGCATCAACACTCCACTTTGTAACTGGATTCTTGACTTTCTCACAGACAGACCTCAGAATGTGTGCACAGGAAATAACTCCTCAGATAGCATCACTCTTAACACTGGAGTTCCACAAAGATGTGTGCTAAGTCCCTTGCTGTTCACCCTGTTAACACATGATTGTGCAGCAAGGTACAATACAAATCACATCATCAAGTTTGCTGATGACACAACAGTGGCGGGCCTCATTGGTAATGACAACGAAATAGCGTATAGAGATGAAGTGGAACAACTAATTACCTGGTGTGAAAAGAACAACCTAACACTAAATGTGAACAAGACAAAAGAAATAATTGTGGACTACAGGAAAAAATGCAAGGAACATTCTCCTCCTCACCATCAATGGGGAAACAGTGGAAAAAGTGAGAAGCACAAAGTTTCTGGCAGTTTACATCGATGAGGACTTGTCTTGGAACACAAATACAAATGCCATAGTCAAGAAAGCACACCAGAGATTGCACTTTTTAGAAGGCTGAGGAGAGCAAATCTCCCATCGACAATTCTCACTACCTTCTACAGAGGCACTATAGAAAGCATCTTGATGAACAACATCATAGTATGGTATGGAAACTGCTCTACCTCTGAGCACAAATCTCTCCAGAGAGTGGTGAAGACAGCCGAGAGGATCATTAAGACCACCTTACCATCAGTCCATGACTTGTACTTATCCAGATGTCTCAGCAGGGCCTGAGAAATAATTAAAGACTGCACTCACCCTGCTTACAGACTGTTCCTGCATCTATCATCTGGAAAGTGCTTCCGAAGCATACGTTGCAGAACTACAAGATTCAGGAACACGTTCTTCCCTAATGTCATTAGTTTGCTGAATTCTAGCAACCACTACACTCCATGATGTCCACCTGGATCAGTAGAAACTGTCTCAGATTGTGCATTAAACTGGTTACCAGTCTCATGTAATACTTAGTGCAATATTCACCATGACTGTAACTTATAGGCCATCTAGGGCAGTAGCAATGCAGTAAAATATCTCTTCTTTCAGTGCAATCTATGCTGTGAATTCATAAATTAACCATAGTGCAATACTCTAAGGTCCATAGTGCAATACTCTAATGTTTACAGTGCAATACTCAAATGTCTCTTTCTGTGCAAGGATCAATGCAATGTCTTAACCAAGTACCTGTGCAATAATAAAGTCTCATGCAAGTAACTGTTCAGTTCAAAAAGTGTTAAAATGTGTTTCTAATTATGCGCAATATTAAATTGTATACCTGCATATCTGTGATGTAATAGCTAGGTGTTATATGTGTAAATGTCTGTGAAAATAGTCTATATGTTGTCTGCACATTGAGTCCAGAGACACGGAATTTCGTTCAGTTTTTGCACTTGTGTGATTTCTGAATGACAATAAAGTTTACTTTGACTTTAACTTTGACTTGACTTTGACTGCAGTTTGCTGTTGGTGGATTATGTTTCAGCTCTCCATAATGGAAAGGATGGTGCACACATCCCCTAGTTCTCTGAATGAGTCTGACAGAAAAATTTTGGAGCAATTTTAAATTTTGCATTCATGTCCTCCTCCAATAGAATACTTGCGAGCTAGCAACGCTTAACTTATTTTGGAATTGGGTAAAACAGTTCACTGTGATCCTCATTTGTAGGAAGAGAAAAATGACAATTTTATCATACTGAAGTTAAAATGTGGCTGAATTAAATGTGCTAACAAAATGTGCAATAAAGAGGACTGTCCAGTTCCATATTTGTTTCCAGTTTGTACAAAAGAAAGCAGCACTCTCATTTTTCTGAGGTACGAATCATGCATAGTTAGGATTAAACTTTACAACAAACATTCCCTGTGGTTGGTTCAACAACCATACCCTGGAATTTAGGACTGGAGAGACCACCTCCACAAAGAGACTGGTCACCAGTAGAGTCCACCAGGGTTTTGAGCTGGGTCTGCTTTTCTTTGGCATCTATTTTTGGAAGTCAAGGCCAATGCCAATGATCTCTGACTTCCAGTTTTGCAGATGATTGCATGCAAGGAGCAATCATATATATCCCCCAAGATGCTATCATCTTACAGGAAGGTCTAACACAGACAAATGGCTGGTGCCAAACTCATAGCTTAAAACTCACTGCCAGAAAATGCATAATAGTGGATTTTGGGAAGTTGGCCACCCATTGAATCAACCTCAGTCATAAAACACCCCTTAAAGTAGATACAGTGCAGTAGTCAGGTATTTGGGGACTCATGTAGATAGTAACCTGTTTTTCAACCAGCATATGTCTAAGATTGTATGAAAATCATTCTATATCATTCTACTTATAAGTTAAGGACATGGCATGTAGGTCCAGAAAAGTCATTGTGCCACTGAACTCAGAAGTAATCAGACCTATAAAGTACAACTCCTCTTTCTGTATGTACCTGACCAGGCACATGCAACAAATGGAATGCCTACAGAAGTTCCTTGCAAAAACAATACAAGCATAATCACAATGCCCTATGCAGAGTGCGACAAAGCCCTATCTCTATACTCTGTTTCCTGCAGACTGCTGAGAAGTGATTTATGCCGGACATAAAAGGCATCATTGGATATTTCTCTGATGAACATTTTGCATATCTGCAAAATGAACAGCACCAGAACTACTAGAGTGAAGGACTTAAACTTTGCTTTCTAGATAAATAGGATATTTTAGTAGAACAGGTATGTATCTCAGAGAATCCCCGTCCTCTGGAATAGGCTACCCATATCCATGTGAAGCAGTGTCCTTCCTTAACTCTATTCAAGTGCAACATGGACCAGTGGATGGGAAACTGGAAATTAAATCCTGGTCTGACACCTCTGTTTCTGCTGTAAAAAATAACCCCTGAAATAACCTCTAATTTGTAATATCTCATGGGATATATATGTGGGTTTGCAAGGCTAGGACTATAAAGGTCCCAGTAATCATTAGCCTAGTATGCACCTATGAACCTATGAACATGTAGTATTGTATTACTATATGCTTGGCATTACCTTCCAGTGCTCCATAAACACCAATCAGGTGATCCATTCTTCATATGTAGTCACAAGGCCTGAATATGAATGTCAAGGCAGTGTTCTTTTATTAGTACATCTTTAAGTATAAAATGAAATAAACTGATAAAGTACTGTTCATTATAATAAAAAGGAAGAACAGCTCCAAGCAGTGTAATCACTCTGGAAATGGGATTGATCGCATTATCAGGTGGCACTTTTTAAGCATGCTTTTATGATGCATTAAATATAAAGTTACAGATGAGTGAAAAAATAAAGAATCTGTTGAGATGTGAAACACTGGCAATTAGCAATATGTAACAGAGCAACAATGATTTATTTTTGTAGTGGTGTTCTTTGCAAATTGGAAATTAAAGATTGCATATCCATCCATCCATCCATCCATTCATCCAACCTCAACCTCTTTTTCTGTTTTGCACATGGAGATGAATAAATCCATTTTTATGTGACAGCAATTTAGAAATATTTTTGTTACTTACTACTAGATCAATTAGACTTCTCATGTTTTAGATATACTTGTTTTCTGAAGCATTTTACTTTGCATCAGCTGTGTCACTGCGACAGTGAAAATATACTAAGGAATTTTTATATCTGTATACTTTAAATAAAAATGTCCCTGGTTATTTAAATTAACAACTTGCTTTTTATATCATGACATGATATGTTTATTTTTTTCAGTGGTTATTGGTTTATATTCGTCACATTGCTACAGGTAGTTTCTGAGTACATTGATTACATGATATGCTAAATAGGTTTTTCACAGGGCTAATGCAACATGTCCCTCTGAAAACATTTCATATGTTGAAGAGACATCCCAGTTTCTACAATGAGTATTTGAAATGAACAAAAGCATTATTTCACAATAAATACAAACCATTAAATCTAAAGTATTACTAAATGTCTGGAATGAAAAATGTGTGGTTTGATCTCTGTATAGTAAGATAAGTATGTAATCAAACCAAGAAGGAACTTTGCAGTGTGGAGGGTGTGATGTTCACTTTCTGAATTACGTTATGCACTTAGTTCACTTAATAAAAATCGAACTGTAAAATATAACTGTAAAATACGTGCTAGAAAATAATCAAATAGAAAATAGTAGGTAATCCACAGCCGAGTTAAAATGGAATATCCTTTATTGAAACACACAAACAAGTGATCCTAGTTGAGTATAATAAAAAGCATGGAAAACATTCCTTATTTATATATAATCAGGTTATTTGGAGCAAGGGAGTCATTACAGAGGGTAATTCTGTTAAGAGCAATAAAAGCAGTAAACTCATTCCTTTAGCCAAGTACTCACTTGCCTGCACTTATACACGTGTCATGATGCAAAAATTCTGCTATATTATTCGTTAAATAAAGCCTAGAATAACAGTTCCTGTGTAGCAAAGCAGCTCTAAGTCTTATAATATATTCTGCATTGAAAAACAATTACAACTGGATAACCACAAAATTATATTATTGATTAGCAACACCTTTAATGCACATGAATTGCAAGTTCAGTGCACCTTTCATGAAATGTTGGAAGAGGCAGAGTAAATCTTTAAAACAAAGTATATGGCCAATGGTGTTGCCTGATTGGAATTTAAGAGATTTTCAGGCAAACCAATATCCGCAACGCAACAAGCAGCAACAATAAAATATACAGCACTGACCATTGTTTCTCTTTTAATGTTGAACAGTGTAGAGCTTTGGAAACTAATAGGCTCATCTATTGCAAATAGATTTATGGCATTCTCGTTTTTAAATGGACCTCAGTAACATTTTCATTGTATCATTATAATCTAAGCTTGTGTTCTCAAATGGTTGGAAATAAAAGCACAGTCAACAGAGCAAGAAATGAGGAGCACAAATGCATTCACAAATGCTAATTCCAAAAATGTCGACACAGGATAATCTGTTCAATGTCTTATTAAAACCTAATACATGCAGCTTCCAAGTCCAAAAGGGCAATTTATTTCCTGAAGTGGAAATATAATTGACATGCATTATCCTTTGTATTAAGTCACTGGGTGAATACACTTGTGTGTGTGATACTTACGTTCTTGAATTTTTCCGGGCAAGTCAGAAATTCTTTTCAGTTTCATATAACTGACATGCTTTCAGACAACTCAGATGTACAGCATATAAGCAACTATATTGATTTAGTTTGGACATATATTCTAATAAACTAATCAAGCCCATATCTTGTTCCTGTCATTTATGTTTTTATGCTACTAAGTTTGGCAGGAAAAACATTAGGCCCCAGTATTCTCAGCTGAAAGATATTATAATAGTCAAATAAGGATAATGAGAATATATTTTAGTTGCTCTGTAATGTACAACAAATTGAAAAAAATTAAAATAAATGTAGAGCTGTAGTGCCTAAAAGCTTTTAATGACACATTCAGTGCATGGACACTGCTTACACTATTCCAGTAGGAATAAATCACTCTCATTTTACAGCCTGCTTCTCTCAGGTTAAAATGAGAGAGCCATTATTTAGACTGAGCATATAGCCCTTCTCACAGCCTAATAACAGAACATGAAAAAAAAAAAAAAAAAAATATATATATATATATAGGCATATATTTTTTAACTACACAGTTACCAGACAAAATATGTATGCATGATCACACACACACACACACACACACACACACACACACACATACACGTATATGCACTCACAATGATATATGTGAAATAGGACATGTGAAGGGAACATAAACATATGCAAATATTGCTTTAGTGTGGAGGCAGTTTGGCCTTGTAAACTGAAGACAGGATAGGATAACTGGACATCATGCCTTATGTCTTAAAATTCTTGCTCAGAGAGCATGATGAAAGGGTAAAACTGACTCCACAAATATGCTTGGTACAATAAGCATCCTGAAGTAATTTATAGAATTTGTGAACAGCTTCTGCATGGATAAATGTTACATTATTTAGTTGTCAAACTTTTGCACTCAAGTCCTTGTCTGAATTTTGATTTGATTTAATCTGATTTGATATTGATTTGCAGCAATTTTAGACACATGATAAATACCTCTTGAGTACTGCCATCTTTCCCTTGATTTTGAAAACTGTAGACATATAGCTATGACATAAAATGTCCATAACTAATGTAGCAAACTCTTTCGGCTGCCCATAAGTTTATTTGGAACACGAATGAGAATGAGTTGACTGGGGTCTTTTTCAGATCTTAGCCAAAGCCCCTCAGCTATGTATATCTTGGTATTCTTGTTCCAGAACTTTTAATGTACAATGTCTAAAAGTATTGAACTTGTTTAGTGACTACATGAATGGCAGATTCTTGAAAGTGATTGCCATTTAGTCTAATTTTCAGATGCTGCCTGAATGAGGTCAGTCACAGGATTGCTACATTTGTTGACACTTGTTTTTAACTTGAGAACCTGAACTTTGGCTAAGATAAGCAAAAGTACCTATGGAGATTACAAAATACATTGGGTCTCTGTTAAGGTTTTCCTTCTAGATTAACCAACACCCTTGAAAAGAGTTTTATGCACTTTGGACTGAAACAATAAAAAGACAGGTCAATGCTTTCGGATCCTGCAAGAAACTTGGAGGGTCAATAAGAAAATGAATATAAATGTCTCAGACAAAATATGTAAGGCACATAGATAACTCATGCTGAAATGGATGTAGTATGCATAGTACAGTATTTGTGGTACATGGGCATTATAACAACTTGAAACAGACTGCAATTGTTACAGTATTTAGACCATTAAAGTCAAGTGCTGATTACATATAGGAACTCATACATTTCTTAAATGAACATAGAAGAGAAAATCATAGTAGCTGGGGACATAAAATTACTATAAATGGACTTTCCTAATATTGATTCTACAACATTAGTAAGGAAATTATTTACAATGTACATTCAGGAAATTACAGATGTGTAAATAAACTTAAAATAACAGTAGATGTTTGAATGATCTCTCCTGCTGTAATTGTAGCAATATGAGTTATGTCCTGCTATTATGTTCTTGGCAGGACACAGATCATATAGCTAAGGCTACTGCAGCAGTGATCAAATGAAGAATATTAACAATTGCTGCAAATTGTAAACAAACCAGCCAGCTAGTGGAATGTGCTGGATACTGTTTATGTAACTAAGTAGAGTATTCCTACTTCATGTGAAGTTTGACTACCTCTGATGTGCAGTGATCATGAAGTTATAAAAGTTAAATTACTGCTAGATAATTCAGCCAAACGGAAATATAAACTGATGCACAGAAGATGAATAACAGACTATGGGCAGGATTCACAAAGCCTCCGTGTAAGAGTTACAAGGCTTACACTGAAGCTGCAGTTAAACGGTGTGACATCAGCATGTCATGCATATGCATGAGGGCATGCTGAATCACACCTAAGGCTAACACGGTCCATGGAAAACAGTAGGGGGCGTGTCCGTAGGCCGAGACCTGTAAATGGACACGCCCCCAGAAGAGTAAAAGTCCCGAAAGTAAACCCCCACGACAGAGCCCGTGTAAATGTGAATAAACACAACACAACACATGCCCCCACAGACTACGAACATAAAATGTAGAAATGAACATCTTATAATTTTTTTTTAAATTGTAAAGATGTTTTCCCGTGAGTCTTTCGTTTGTGAGCGTGCCGTAGCTTAGCCACAGTTAGCAGTCAGTGGAAAAGCATATAAGAACTAAATATGCAAAGTAAGCCAAGAAGCAATAGCATAGCGGCAGAGACATTGGCTGAAGAGCAGGCAGTCATGGTTCGAACCCCCACAACATCAATTTTTATTTTTTAGTGAAATAATCACGAAACAAGTCCCTGACATATATGTACACATATAAAATTATATTTTATGTAAAATGTAATGAAATGGGCCATGTATTTTGAAGAAATGTGAGATAATAAAAAAAAAAATGTCAGATGTGCCTATAGCTGAGCTACAGTCTAACAAGTTGAGTACATCTGCCTGTAGGCAGGGGGGCCTGTAGGCAGGGGGCTGCTCGTCATTTAAATTTGGGATTTTGGAAGTGGTTGAGGACAAAGTGAGAGGGGGTGACCTTAAAAAGGTGGTGAGCGACAAGGAGGTAAGGTGCCAAATAAGATTAAACGCTTCTGTACATCCGGGAATTAATGACCACATATCCATTAAACCCATTTTGGACAATTTCTGACAGCAATATATGAAAGGAGTGGGGGGATGTGGTGGCATATAATAGACCGAGGTGGGTAAAAGCTGGCAAAGTTAAGGGCTTTGTAGTATGGTTTAGAACAACCCTTTGGAGACAAGAAAGTGTTATGTATATATTTATTGTCAAATCAGTTGTATTTTATATACAATTTACACATTTTTTATATATAATGTATAAAAAGGTGGGTTTTATGCATTTTAATTTGTATGAAAAGTATGAAGTGAAAATGTATTGATGGCTTATGTGGGTGTCCTTAGCAGTGTGACTGCAGTCAGTAGTATTAAAGAGTAGTTTTTTACATATATAAAAAGTGTTTAATTAGGTGGTTGTTAGGTGTGGGTAATTAGGATCATGTGACATTTATTGGATATATAAGGATGTGTATTTTATTGTTGAAGTTGTTCTGATGAAGTCACTTTGTGATGAAAGCGCTTAACGTGTTTTAAGTGTGAATAAAGGAGTTTTAAGTACACCTAACTGCCTGCATTGTCGTACTGAGAGGACGCCTTACATTTTAAGGAACTGGTGTGAGCTATATTGTCTTGTAGGTGAGCAATGTTTTAACAGGAATAAAATGAGTGCCCGTAGGGGAGCAGTGGTTTAACAGGTATATAATGAGTGTCCGTAGGTGAGCAGTGGTTTAACAGGTGTAAAATGAGTGCCTGTAGGTGAAAAGTTGTTTAACACGCTGAAACTGTGTGCCCATAGCTGAGCTGAGTGTAATATGCATGCTGACAGCCAAATGATGCGTAAACCAGCATAAATTGTTTGCGCGGAGCTGCGCACCGCGCCAACAAGCTAACCGACGGGCAACGTTGAGCAAGCTGTAACAAAACTGCCTTTACACAGACACACCTCCTAGCTTGTGTAGACAGTCATAAAATATAAAAAGCAGTGGCCAGGTTCGAACCCAGGATACCATGCACCATAGTCAAGGTACTGAACCACTAAGCCATGACAGTTGCAGTTAAAAATGCAGTAATAGCATATATATAGGAATGAATAGAAAGTGGAGCATGACAAAGCAGGTTTTGTGAAGCTAATACAATTCCAAAATGGCCAATCACAGATAAGTGCAGGAAAAACGGCATATATAAGCCCCATAGGCAGGAATACACAGCATAACCGATTGTAGAACCGACTTGCAGCCAGAATGTCAGGTGTAGGTGAGGGTAGTTGCTTCCGAGCACAGAGGTGGGGCGTTGAGGAGTGCACATATATGGTTTAGCTCCTTGTCCACAATCATGAGGCCCAACTCATGCAGGGCCAGGTCCTATGGGGAGCATATAGGGCTGAGGCGTGGGACTGCTTGGCTCATGATCTCACCAGTGCCACAGGGATACCAAGGACTGATGAGCAGGTCCGTCACCACCATGCGGACCTGAAGAGATGGAAGCAGGACCAACTGAACCGTTGGATCCAGGAGGCCCGGCAAATGCCCAACGCCCCACTACTGAGTAAGTTACATCTAAATATTTATGTAAGAAATTAACCTAGCTGATATTATGGAGATGTGTATTCCAATATTACTTTATTTATATTACAGCTGCAGGTGTCCGTTCTGCGAACCGTAGAGCCTATGGCGATAGGCTGGCATGGTTGCGCCACCAGGCAGGTCAGTAATTCTCTCCCTGTAACTGTAAATAAATATATAAGTATGACAGTTAGCAAAAGAGTGCAGTGTAGTCACTAATTAATAAAATGTGCAAGTAACAGTGTAAGAGGGTTTGCAAGTATTGCTTGATTAAAAAGTGTGATGCAGCCTGTAATCCAAACATAAAAATTAAACAAGTCTGAAATAAAGATGTACCACCTGTAATATAATAGTACATAACCTGCAGCAGGCTGAAAAGTACAGCTGCAGAAGCTGAGTAAAACACATGCGTGAAATATATCCCTGTTGAAATACAGAAACATGACAGAAGTGAGACTGTTGGAAAGGATTGTTATAACTACAGGTAAAACATGTCAATAAAACCTAGAATTAAGTACCATCCTGAATTGTAAAACTAAAACAAGTGAGAGAGTGTGAGAAAGAGTTATGAATCCACCAATAAAGTAGAAATAACTCCTGAATAAAGTATACTGCAGTCAGTACAGAATTAAATGAATGTGACAGACAGAACCAAACAGTAACATGTGTTGAAAATGGTACCGCAGCTGGAATGTGTATCCCAAAATCTGGATATGTTGCTCTCAGTCTGCAATATGCAGATAGTATGGTTGTCTGAAATACCAAACATCCACAGTTGTCTATAGCTATATAAAGCAAATGTAGCAGGATGATGTAGCTGAACAGAGCCAGATATGAATGTGTAGGAATAAAAATGAAAATGTATATTGATGTAGCAGTAACATTCCTATCAGCAACTTGAAGTAGTTATCACATAGGAAACTGTAGGCAGAACTCTAGTGTGTATATATCTTCAGCTATTAGAAATGTACAGCATATGTATGGTATTTGAAGTTGTTAATTACATTTTCTTCACCCTACCCTATAACCACATATAATCCATTCCACGTGAAATTGGTATGTGCAATCACAATTAACACCCCTGGACATTTGTCCTGTTGGTTCATACATATTTGCATGTACGTTGATGCATCTGCCCTGTTCATACATCCAAACTTGATAGCCTGTTGCCATCAATCAACCCTGCATGTTGTTGGACTGTGTATTGCTGTTCAAAATATGCATGTGTTAAGCTTGCTGTTCAATGGTTTGAATATCTGGGTGTTTGGTTAATGGGAATACTAATGCATGCTGTTACAACTAATTGTGAATGGTATTGTACGTTATTAACTCAAACTGTCATGACATAATGCAAAACATAGGACGACAGGGAAGGTGGGTTCCAGCGGACCCACCTCTCCCTCCTCAGCTGGTGAGTGCACCTGGCAGTAGTGCCCAGGCCGTACTCTCCTCCAGTGGCCCTGTGCCACCTGCAGGTGGAAGGGCTGCAGGGGATGGGGCTCATCCCCCCTCTGCAAGTGTGGCCGGAGGAGAACATCCACTCACCCTCCATAATGTCCAGACTGTGGTGCGTAGGGAAATCCGGGATGCTGTTCTTGGGCCCCTACGCCAGCTTGAGGCATGGCTGGCACAACTAATGGGCGTGCCTGCTGCCCGGCCTACACAGCTCTCAGCACAGCCCCGTCCTTGGCAGTGAAGGCACAGTGGCAACTGCCCATGGGTGGGGATATCAGTTCCACTGTTGCCATCTGTGGGCTCATGGGCTCTAGATATCCAAACGTTCATCCCCGTCAATTGTGTAACCCCCCCCCACATGTGTCATACACTGCCCCTGTATGCATCTTGTTTGTCTTGTCTGTTAACCTACCCAACCTACCTCCCCAGCTATACCGACTTCCTGTACCTGACATACCACTCTCACCTGAAAAAAAAAAAAAAAAAGGGCACTCTGTACCCACAAAAAAATTACGCCCCATACATAGCTGCCCATTTCGCACACATGTCTGCTGGACATGAAAACTGTCAATTACAATTGGCTGTACAACAAGTATTATTGTTGTCCTTACACCTCTCTCAGGGGTGGAAGGTTTCAAATGTCACACCAAATTACAAACATATGCACAGCTGTTGCTGATGAAGAAATGGGCAGCTATGGGCCTTACCTACATCCCTCCTGCAAAACCCGAGCTTGTTTCCCTACTGTCTTACCTTCTTTGTGACCCCTTTTTCACCACTTTCCTGTCTCCCCATTTTCATTCCTTTCAAAGAAATTAGCGCGGGTGTGCGCAAGAGTAAGCACTTTTAAGCAGTTGTAAGTGGGTGTGCGCAGAGCTAAGCACCAGTGCGCATGCGTGAGCTCTGCGCAAACCAGCACTAACCCGGTTACAACTGCTTAAAAGTGCCTTAGTCACTCTGAAGGACAAGGCCTGTAGTCTGCTCAAAAGCAAAATAAAATCCCACTGTCAGTCCTGAACCCAGGACCTTGGAAACAGTAGTCTGCATGACTTACCACTAAGCCATGAATGTTATATAAGAACATTGTGCTACAATAAATATATCATGTAATAGTAGGAATGAATGTAAAGGGAATATAGGATGTGTAGTACACAAAGCATGTCATGTATATTTACTGTCAAATGTAGTGGATTTCTATAATAGTAGTGTGTGAACAGAAACAGCCATGCTAGTTGGTAGCTAGTAGGTAATAATGTCACTGTAGCACCTTGCAAGCCACACACATACTCACAGCAGGATAATCACTGCCCATACCCCACAACCTCTTACAACAACACATCTGGACTAAGTAATAAAAAAATGTGAAGCAAAGGCCCAAAAACAGGGACACATTCCAAATATTGCTCCAACAAACTTAGACAGTTGAGAGAGTAACAGGTTTTGCATTATGTTGGATGTTTGGAAGGGTATGAAATCTGAAACTGAAACGTTTGTCACTATAGTCTGATTTGAGCCCAGAGTGATTTGCCAGAAAAAGCTGTTTATGAGATATGGACCAAAATATGAGGCAAAAATGTGGACATTCTGCAGATATCTGTTCACTTGAGAGGTCTGACACTGCCATATTTGAATAGTTAAGAGCCTAGACATAGCAACAGTGACTGAGTTACAGGGATGCCTCACAGACTCCCTGTGAAATGTACAAACAGTAGGCAGAAAGGTGTTACAACACATGGAATGGTAACTATGAAGTACTGAAAGTATGCACCACTTGCACATCGGAAATAGTGTAGTAATACATATGCTCATGCTAACCCACAGTCACAACTGCAGAATACAAGGCAATTTAATGGGTGTACCCCACTGATATGTACCATTCCATGAGGCAGATAAAAGATGCACCTGAGAGTCTCTGGGGCCTGCTCAGCAGCATACTCAAATACCCTAATAGATGTCAAGGCCCACACCATGGAGAGACCACACTGCATGCAGTAACACCGTAGCAGATATAGCAAGCATTCCAAGGTGTGAATGTACATGGAAAATAGGAAAGCCACAGCAACACACTACAGTCAAGACACCTAGCAGGCAAACAAGTAGTGAATGTAAAGGGCAAATATTGAAGCCATAGCAACAAAGTGCAAGAGCCACTGCTATATATCAGTTACACCACATGTCCCACAGGAAAGCATACACACCCACATTAACAGTAGTAGTAGTCTTAGGTGTCAGTGTACATACACACTTAGTACAGGAAACTGGAGAAATGAATGGAGAAATGTTAATCTACAACACAGCCAGAAATATGAGAGAGATACTAACCTTTACACTCACAGAACAGTGTCCACAGCATACCAGCATGGTCCCTGCCCTTAAACTCTGAAAGGGCTACGCCTATCTCACATACCTTTTTATAGCACTGTCCTGGAATCACAGTGAGAACTGCAATCAGTACACAACTGGCTGCATGCAATTAGCAAATGCTGGCTAACAATTGGTGCAGAGGCCATCGCATGGACATATGCCGATACCTACAAAAGTATGCTGTACTCCCAGTCCAAACATGCAATACTTTCATTGTACCCTCTGGAGGTAGAGAGAGAGAGAGAGAGAGAGAGAGAGAGAGAGAGAGAAACATACACAAACAAAAACACCCATCAAAACTGACTAGAAAGCTGACATCTGCCAACTGGAGCAGCAGCAGGACACCAAACCAAACGGCAACGCAAGCAGCTGTGACAAACACAGGTAATGTAAAGTAATACTTTAAAGGTCTACATACTGTGAACCCTCCATATGTGTCATTGGTCTGTATCCATATGTATATGAAGATGTGCATAGGGCAGGGGACATACAGCAACTATCAGTGAAGGCTGTACATGCATATGTATGTCAGGGCATCTATGTGCACATATCAATGTAGGTTGAATGTAGGTTGTAGTGCAATGTACAAAGTAGGTTTCACAGTTATGTATGTTTAGCAGTATGTTAATGTGTGTATACAGTTTTGTAAACAAACATGTTGATATACCTATCTATCATATGGATACATATGTATGTCAATATATGTATGTATGTATATATATATATATATATATATATATATATATATATATATATATATATATATATATATATATATATATATATATATATATATATGCATATATGTATACATACATAGAGAGGGATGTAGGAATACATAGACAGATATAGATAGATAGAATATGTAGAAACATATATATATATGTAGATACATATACACAGACAGACAGATCTGACTATCTACAGATATGACTGTATATGACGATCTCAAACTCCCCCTGTCCCACCCCCTCTGTCACTCTCACCCCCTCTCTGTCACACTCCCCCCCTCTCTCCATATCTATAGCAATATATGTACATCGAGATATATATATATATGTGTATATGTATACAGACATATATATATAGACATATATATATATATATATATATCTATATATACATATATACATATAGATATATACATATATATATATATATATATATATATATATATATATATATATATATATATACATATATATATAGAGAGCGAGAGATGTATATATATTCTGAGTGAGGCACATGTGTACAGATGTATTGCAACAGGTACCTGGTGACAAAGGCATGGAGTGAACACCAGTGTCGAAACTGGAGTACCATACCCCATTTCAAATCACCTACACCAGTAACCACCAGATTTGTGATTGGCTGCCCACCACTGCATGTGTCAGGGGTGAACAGGGTCATAAATGTGTACAATAGTCCCCCCAATGATAGTCACAGTGGCACACTATTACTGGAATACCTGCACATGGTATGTGTCAGCAGACATGGTGTGTCAGCTATGGACATGTAGGTCAGTGTACCCCTCCACACCACACAATGGCTGCCACAGTATGTACCTCACATGACAGCTACAGATATGGAGAAGGACACAGTGACATGTACAACACTGTGACAATGCACTCAAACACATTACCAATGCACAGGCACAGTGACTGACAACACCATAGAGTACACACATACTACTCACATAGAGGTTACCACTCCTGGATTTACATACTTAAGTCATACCCATGACAGATGTCCAACAACCATAGTAACACCTCACACCATCCACAACCTAAATGACTGCTGTGTGTCGTCCTTGACACCGCAGTAGAGAGCACGTGGAGGAGGTACAGGTTCCTACCCACAGATAAGACATACCCTGCAATAAACCACACAGCGTTAAGAAGCAAGACTCCCCATGAGTACATGTAACACATACCCCTGCTGAATGTTAGTCAGATAGGTAATATGCCATATGAGTCACCCTGTGTAACTGTTTGACAGGAGCAGGTACCATCACATCACATGTGTCACAATGGTCAGGGTAGCAGAACAGTATGCTGCTGTAGTCCCAGGGGCAATAGCATATTGTAGTGTATTGTATTGTAATGTATTGTATTGTGTTGTATTGTATTGGTATGTAGAGGTGCCTCCTTCGTGGAGTGGAACCACTGCTGCTGTACACCAGTGTACAGGTACATATCCTGTAGTCAGGCTAGTGTTACATAGCACTTCTATATGTGTGTTTAGCTCCTCTTGGAGTTCATGTAGCATGCAACCGGGGATACCATCAGTTCCCATTGATGCTGTGTTTTCTGCTTTTCTGAGGGCTCCCACCTGGACATCTGTGATGACAGGGAGGTTACATTCAGCTGGGATAAGTATGTCTTAGTTTGGGGGAGAGGGAGGGGGGAAACTTGCACCGAACCTGTCTGCCACAATGTTGCCAATATCTGTGGGTTCAGTTAATTATTTGTTGTTGTGTACTAACTATGAGCATATTGGAGGGTTTCTGACCAGGTTTCTAACATAACTGAAGAAGGCCTTGTGGTTATCTGTAGTGTCCCCGGTGATTTCCATCTCAAAGTTGCCCATGGATGTTTGTATGAGAGAACATAGCTCTTTACTAGTGCTGATCAGACATGCCTTCCCTTTATGGAATTATGCTTTGTCTTGCAGTAGCTTCCATCTTTTGTTATACAATCTGTCTATGGGTGGGGTCCACCAGACAGGATGCTTTCCCTTTGTGGAGAGTGTCTTGGTCTTATATGGGATTGCATGATCCATGCATTCTCGGAGATGTCCGTAGAAATCATTTGTGAAGGAGTCAGCATTGTGGGTTGTGTCTTCCACTGGCCCAGTGGGCTTAAAGGATACCATCTCAGTGTTACGAAGTGTAAAGTTTGCATTTGAAATGTTATTCACTGTAGTCATTTGTGCTGGTGGTGGAGGTGGGATATGTATATCCAGGGCAATTAGTTTGTGGTCAGATCACAGTAGTTGATGATGTACCCCATACAGTACCTCGATACAAACCCCCAGAGTGAGGAGGTGCTTTGGACCTGAATCAGTGTTCTGACTGCTGGGGTTTGGTAGTATGTCGTATGGAGTGTGCCAGGTACTGTTGCACAGTTGTTGGCTGAGCAATGATACCTGGCCATTTACATGCATATCCACCAATAGACAGACGGATGCTATATATGTGAGATATGTTGTATCACGACAGTCGAGTAGCATGTGTAGTATGTGTGCCAAATTCTGCTGACATATTTTGCTGATATTTTATTTCCTTTTTCAGGACCATGGCTCACCAGCGCAATCCAGCATACTCTGCAGCTGAGGATGAGGAAATACACCGGAGCCTGGTGCGGGATTACGCAATACTCTTTTCCCACACCAGCCAGAATCAGCAGGAGAGGGCTGCACTGTGGCAAGACCTGGTCCATCGGGTAAATGACATAGGCATGCATAATAGGACATATGAGCAGGTACGACATCACTGCAGTGATTTAATCAGAAATGTCCGTCAGCGTGCGTCGGATATCCACAGGCAACAGGTTGCCACAGGTGGTGGGGTGGCTGCACATCCCCCGCTCACCAGACTGGAGGGACTACTCATAAGTGTTGTGGCTCCAGCCCGCCAACAACAACAACAGCAGCAGACCTGCATTATGATGGAGGCTGGAGCCACACAGCACCAAGACTACGAGCGTGCAGGTAATATGCCATATATATAGTTGACTGTTGTGTACACTGGTAGTTAATGCATGTGTGAGGTGTGTCCTTGGTTTGTAGCTGTCATCATAATATTTAATGTGCAAGTGTGATATTCTCAGTATCAGCAGCTGACCTGTGAAAGGTAACTGTTGTACTACTGACCTGTATCATACTCAGTAACAATGGCACAGTTGTGCCCACTGACATTAATTTCCTCACTTCTGCAGGTCCCTCCAGTGTAACAGCAATGCAGCCTATCCATGCTGGTGAGTGTGTATTAACAATACCATTAATAGTCTTGATAGTAATAGTAATATTAGGCTCACTTAGTAGTGCTCTGTGTATGCATGCAGGTGTGTCTGTGTCTGTGTGTTGATATCTTGCATACTGAGTAGTGTGCAAGTGTGCAACTGTGTGCAAGTGTGCAACTGTGTGCAAGTGTGCAACTGTGTGCATGTGTGCATGTGTGCAATTGTGTGCATGTGTGCATGTGTGCATGTGTGCACCTGTGCATGTGAGCATGTGTGCACCTGTGCATGTGTGCATGTGTGCATGTGTGCATCACTGGTAACATTGTGTAGACATTGTAAACTGTGTTTCCTGTTTCCCTCCCACAGGTTGTGGTGCTGCTCTGGTGTCATGCAGCAGGGAACCTGAATCAGGTGCCACGGGTACTGATAATGATGACATCTGTGTAATGGCACAGGAAGGTGTGCCAGGGTCCGTCATTGGTCAGCCAATTGACAGTACACAGCTGTCAACCCCATCAATGTGCACAGTCATCCTGCCAATACACCCTTTGTCACCAATGTCCCTAGGTGATGGACAGGATCTAGTGGGCATTGACCAGGGTAATGTGGTATCTGTGGCACATGCTTCCCCACACAGCAGCCATGGGCATGGCCCTGAGATGGTACCACACAGATAGATGTCCAGGGGTTCTCGTGGGAGCATCCGTGGGCGTACTACCCCTGTCAGACGTGCCCACAGAGGTCTTACAACCTCAGCTATGTTTCGGGCTGTCATGCAGGCACAGTCACGTATGGAATGGTACACCAGACAGGGTCTGAGGGAGCTGACAGCATGTCGCACAGCCATGACTGACAGTATGCGTGACATTGCGGCTGCCATCCGTAATTTCACCGATGTCATAGACAGACATTGTGGGGACATATTAGATCAGTTCCACAACTACATGTCCATGAGCCAGGGCAATGGCGGACAGTTGCGGCATCGACGTGGGCGTATGCCAGCAACAGCAGCAGCTGGCAGTCGTCACGGATGACAACAGGGCCGCGGCCGCCCCCATAGTGCCAGCAGCAGCCCCAGCAATGCTGGGTCTGTGCTGTCATCAGACTGCCCCAGGAGACCACGTGGACATGGCTCTGGACAGGCCCAGCAGGGATCTGTGTCCAGTCAATGAACACCTGCTTCTGATGACAGTACCCAGTCTGGATTGGTACTGGATATGGTCCGTAGCACCCCTGCAAGGCACAGGTACCGTGTCCGTGGCCAGAGACACTGATCTGTATGACCTGGCAGGTACAGTCTGTGGCTGTCCACAAACACCGGTATATGGCAGCCATGAGGTGGAACTGTGTGCATCCATACACGCATGCGAATTGACAACACCTAGGGCTACCGCATACACGCACACACTGCATCAACATTGCCCCACCTTGTACTGCTGTCCCTCACCAACACACATACACATACATGTCAATTGGTGGTATCAGTGGCAGACTCAGGCATACCAAGTTCACACCCTGTGCATATGATGAAACTGTGCCACCTCCTGCAATCTGTAACATCAGTGGAGGTACAGGTTAACATGTTGCTGATGCACAGGGTGACTACATAGATGTGTAGTAATAGTATCATGTTGTTAACAGTACTGTGTGCTGATATAATTGTGGGTATATCCCAGCATGCCTGATACAGTAAGGGTATGATTGTCTTGTACTGTTTTCTACACCCATGGTAAGTACCATAGTGTATCATCTGCACATGTTGGCATACTGGTGGTAAGGATGTCAACAGAAGGCTACATACATAGGTAGCACAGGGGATAAGGTAATGAAAGTATTGATACGCAATGATGGACATGTAAACTGCAAGTGGCATGTTGCCCACACTGGACTCTGCAATGCGGGTGTTTGAGGATGTTTATATGCGTGCAGTACTACACGACTGGTACAGGACACACAGGAGCACCCTAGCACTGCAAGCCCACATCTCATACCATGCTTGACAGCCCCAACACACAAAACTAACTTTCACAGGAGGGAGAGTCCCCATAAATGTCAGGGATACTGTGGTGGCAGGACAGGTAGCATACATCCTACTAAGTATGGAACCACTGAGTGAAGGCTCAGTGTCTGTTATTTGACATGTGTATTACTACAGGTATGAGCACCTGGGTTTCCATCCGGTTATTGTACATCCTGACGGTACATGGTCTGTACACTTGTGTGCGCTGAGACTGGACCCTGGCCATCTGACCTGTGCATTTCCATGTACATGTGTATAGTGCCTGCATATTTGCACTGTTACCTACTGGAAGTGGTACAGCTTGTTTGTTGTACAATGGACTACATGAAGCCCTGCTTACTGTAGCTTTGTTTGCATGCATGTTTGCTTGCAGTTACCCTGGAACACTGATCCCACCTGCAATGCAGATTTATAGAGCTTCTGTGGACTCCTAGTGACATCTGCATAGCTTACTATATGTATGTCCATGTCTCACTTGACAGAACGTCACTGTTTGTCCTGTTTGCATGTACGTTGCCTGTGACACATTGCATATGACTTACCTGGCATTTGACCATGTGAGCAGTCATATATGCCAGTGCTAACTAATCACAGGCACTACACCCTCACATACTCACCTTCTGTACCTTGTTCCCCATTGGCCCTATGTGCTGTTAATCACCATGGCAATCACAATACTATGGTAGCATGTGCAAAGGTCACTTGTCAGTCACCTCTATGGTGCAGTTGTGGAATATGTGAGTCATGTGGCAATGTCACAGCTGCTACATGTACACAGTCAACCCTCTCCCCTACACATGGACGTACAAAACATGTATGAGATGCAACCACATAGCCAAAATGGGGACTAAGCACTCTGAACCCAGTACTGGCATAACCTGTCAGGTGGCATGAAATACTACAGTGACTACAATACCAGTCTGATGTAGACCTACACTGAGAGCAATCCAAACACCTGAACACACTGGGGCATTTGTGGAGCCTCAGAATAGCATCCTGCCTGAGCAGCAGACACCTCTGCAGCTGGCATACAGGCATACGTTAAGCCGGAACACAGCACGTGCAACACATAGCACACAAATCCTGTGTGCCAAACAGTCACAGCCTGTACGGCTAGACAACACACCTGCTACAGTTGTGTTAGGTACCTTTATTGTCCGGTACAGTGAGGTCCCGCTCACCAGGCTGGACAAGGTGAAGGTCACAGTGATATGCCCGTGGGGCACTATGGTCTACCACATAACACAAGCATACAGGTCAGTCAGAGGCATGGACACATATGACTCAGTCATTGTCCATGCCACTATGGCTGGCCTGTGATGTACCTCCCTGGACTACATGATAGGGAACATAGAAGGGCTCTCTGAGCATGTGGCACAGGCTGGTATGACCCTGACCTTGGTTGGCATCATACCCTCACCAAGAATGCTGAAGTATTACTGAATGCTGATGAATTACTGTAGCTACAACACCCTAGCTGAAAGGTTCCTAGCATGTAGTCACTGCATTGCTATGGAACAACTTGTTACCACTCCCACAACAGGTGAAAACATGCAGCACCTGTTCATCAACAACATGTAGACTATATGCCCCAGACCAGATGTGTATCCCTCACTGCTAGGATGATACCATATACAACTCACACTGTATATACATATACCACATGCAGCACCCGCACAGAAGACCACAGTCATAATGTTATCCAGTGCAAATACCATGTATTCACATGTGGCAGGCATCAGACATGGGAACTATTGAAGGTCACAGGTACATATGTGTATTTGACACACACATACATCATCTGTGTCCATTGCCATTACTGGTTTAATCGATGTCATGCATTATTGTGAACAACAACCCACACACATGGGCATTCTGTGTGACAAAAACACACGTGGCACGTGTGGAATTCAAAGCCATAACTAACTGTGCTATGACAGTAGTGAGAGATGCAGTAGCAGAGTGTGCTATTTGCATTACTGGGAGATTTGCCCTCTTCTGCTGTACTTGTAGGGTGCTGACATCATCTCTGTGTAGAGATTGGAATATGCAGCAGCTGGTGTGTTGTACTGATTGCCAAAAGGGTCAGTTCTCTCACACATGTAATTGCACATACCCTACTTCCTACTTTGCATACAGTTGTCAACATCCTTTCATACTGACCTAACACTGTAGTACCATATAGTGTACAGGTTCAGTACTTTCACTGTGGTGGACAGTATCCTGGGCTTTAGTCCTATCACTGCTTTAAATTTCCATAGTGAGCACAACAGACTGTTTAGGGGCCAGTTGTGCACATATGACCATGTTGCATTATGTTCAGATATGGACTACTTAAACCAGGCTTGTCCAACATTGGTAGTGTATTCCACAACATAGGTGGACATTGGCAAACACTAGCAATGTGCCCTAGGCCATTTCTAATGCTAGTCAGAGAGTGTTTGTCCTTCGACACACATTGTAACTGGAGTTTGCCATGACATATGTCATGGTTAGTATACTGTGCCTCCGTCTACCCGTGACATAACAGTGATACCCAGGGTAAACCTACCATCTCCCATCCACTCATCAAGATTCCTCTTGAGGAGAGTCGATGGGTGACTCTCTGGCTAACCTGTACTGGGAGTTTACTCAAGAGTGGGGGTGGCTTCTGTGTTATGGATCATTCAGTACAGCTTGTCCTATGTATGTCAATGCTGGGGTTCAGGTCTCTCATGTGTATAGCTCACTGCCATTCAGATTGTACAAGGTGCAGCATGTTCATTGATTCCAGCTTGGACATGGCTTTATACATCAGGCACAGCTTGCCTCTGGGCGGGCAGTATGGCAGTGTGTGGAGCTGCAGTTTGTTTAATCAGGCAGCACATGGCATCTGTTCAAGCTCTTTGATACTCCTGGTGAGGTACTTTTGGGGTCTTTCCAGTTGATGGAGGTGTCTGCTGAGGTACATCCCACAGGGGCCATTGTAGTCAATTGTGACGCTGATGAAGGATGACTGCAGAGCCACAGTGACCTCCCCTGATCTAGATCTGACTACCTTCATGATTAGGTGGGTATATGGTATGTTTCTGTAACCACTACAGCCACATGCTTGTCCAATGCAAGATATCTATCAACTTGTGTCCCCAGGTCTCTTATTACATCTTAAGTACTTAATGGGTTAACACCTATGTGGTAATTGGTGGGCACTTACTGTATATCCACAGGGGTTGACTATACACTTTTCTGCAATTAGCTTGCTGACATGGCTATGGCACCAGTTGTCTGTTTCTATGTGGCCCTTTTGTGGGATGCTTGTGTCAGCTGGAAGGTCAGATATGGTGGCCAGTTTGTAGTCCTCTGCAAACTTGTTCAGACACAGTCCTTCCATGTTGGCCTGTACCTATGGGACATATATACCAAACAAGGGAGGTCCCAGGAATGAGCCTTGTGGGATGCCAGTTGTATTTGGTTTGTAGTCTGACATGGCTGCAGCATTTCTGACCAGGTCAGTTCTGTCCTTGGTCTGGTTTGCTACCCCTCTACTGACATAGGGGTTTATATTTAAGCTGGTGAGCTTATCTATAATGAACACGTGGGGTATTGTATGGAAGCCTTTTGCAAGGTCCAGCTAGGCTGTGTGGACCACATTCCCCTCATCAATGACCTTAATGACTGTTTCAAATAAGTCAAACATGTTTAAGGGGCAGGATCTGCACTTAAGTAAGCCACACTGGGTAGGATCCAGTGTCAGTAGGTCCCGAATATCTTTATGTCTGAGATACATGCTGATCCTTTCCATAGCTTTGCAGACCAAGCTTGTCAGCATTCTGGGGTGGTAGTTTGCAATATCCATTCAGGCAACACCTTTGTGGAGAAGGACCACTGTTGTTGTATACTGCTCTTTGGGTACATATCCTGTGGTAAGGCTGACATTGAGCAGTAGTGTTATTTGGCATTCCATTCTTCTTGGAGTCCATGTTGGACTCAGCCCAGGACACCATCTCATACCATTGATGCTGTGTGTTTTGCTTTGTAGATGCTGGTTGTTACCTCAGCATCTGCAATGTCAGGGGGCCAGCACTCTGCTGGGATAGATATTTTGCATTATGGGGGGGCGGGGGGGTTGCACTGCACCTGTCAGGTTAGATGTTGGCAATATGTGTGTGTGTTTGGTATGTTGTTTGTAATATTTCAGTGATTCAGAGCATATCTGTGAATTCCCAACAAGGTTCCTACCATCAGTTAAGAAAGCCTTGTGATTATCCTTAGTGTCCTGTACAATTTGTATCTTCATAGGTTCATAGGTTCATACTAGGCTATCCACCCTAGGGCATTTCTAAGCCTAGCCAGAGTGTGTGTGGCTTTCGCCACCCCTTGCTATGTGAATATTATGGCCATTTATGATTTACTTTACTGTGCCTCTGTCTGGACGTGACACAGTGAAGACCCCAGTGTACATCTATGATCATCCATCCACTTGGCAAGATTCCTGTTGAAGAGAGTCAGTGAGGGGCTCTGCCTAACATGGAGTGGGATTCCGTTCCAGGGTGTAGGGAGCCTCTGGGTTATGTATCTGTCCCTCCAGCACATCCTATTTCATTATGTGTTGAGGTTGACATCTCTCACTCTCACAGCTCCGATGGATTTGGGTTTTCTGGGGTGGAGCATGTCCATTACTCCTGTGTTGGACATGGCCTTGTACAACAGGCATGCAATGCCTCTGCGTAGGCAGTATGTGGCTGCATACAGCTGGGGTGTCTACAGCCAGGCAGCATATGACAAATATTTGAGACCCTTTATCCTCTTGGTGAGGTACCTTTGAGGTCTTTCTAACTGCTGCAGGTGTCGGGTAAAGTACATCCCAAATGAGGCATTGTAGTAGATTATGGGTCTGATAAGAGAACAGTATAGGGGCACAATGACCTCTGTTGACGTAGATGTGAATCCTTTCATGATACGTTGTCCAATATAGACAGTCTTCCTAGCCACGTTGGCAATGTGAGTGTCACATGACAGGTTACTGTCCACTTGTGTCCCTAGGTCCCTGATTACTCCTTCCATACATAATGGATTACAACCTATGTGGTAATTTGTGAGTACCTTGTTTGGTATTTTGTGAGACATTCATACTGTCCAGTGTCTTCAGGATGGCTGAGTGGGGTTCCTGTGTGTGAGAGTGTGGTCTGTAGCATGCTACAGAATGTACAGCAGTTTTGCCTACAGTTAGTTGCACATGGGTGGTCTCCGATGCTTCTTGCATTGCCAGTTACCTGGACGTGTGGGTGTCTGTGCTGAATATGGATACTCCCCCTCCTTTTATGGTTTGGACCAGGTTTTGGGGCCATAACGCATGATATGAAGTATAACCTGGTAGTGCTGGTGTGCTATCAGGAGCCTTGCTGCAGGTTTCTGTCACTGCATGGACATCGATGTTCTCCATACTGGGGAGGGCCTCGGGAGCATGCATGTTGAGGTTTACACGTCTAGCATTGGGCAGCATTACCCTTATGTTTCTTTCCACTTATGTTTTCTAGGGAGGTGGGTTAGTCTTTTCAGCCTTGCCTACAAAAGGCTCTATGGAGGTGGCAAGAGCCTTAGCCAATATCCAGATGCCCAGGGGTAACAGGTGCAAGCCATCCCTGGCACAGCAGCGTGGCTTGTCAAGCATGACATCCCAAGCAGACAGACATTGGATCCCCTTGGAATGACACCAGTAATTGTGCCACTTGTTAAAGCTGATCATTCTGTGTTTGTACTGTGGCATCATTCTTGGTGAGGGTAGGATGCTGCACATGGTCAGTGTCATACCGGCCTGGACTACATAATCGCAGAGCTCATCTATGTCTCTTTTCATGTAGTCCGGGGAGTTACATCTCAGGTTATTCACACCAGCATGGACAATGACTGCATCATATTTCTACTTGCTTTGGGGTGACCTGCGTACTTGTGTTATGTGGTGTATTGTAGCAGCCTACAGGCAGCTTACTGTACCCTTTCCCTTGTTCAGTCTGGTGAGCGGGACATCAGTGTGTCTGACTATGGAGTCACCTATTACAATTGTATCAGGCATGTTGTTTCTCCTTCTGGCCTGTGACTGTTTGGCACACCAGCTTTGTGTACTATGTGTTGCATGTGCTATGTTTGGAGGTAGTGGTTGCTTGGTTGTCTGCTTTGGAGGCCTCTGTTGATGTGGTGTGTTTGTAATTAGGCCCTCCGGGAATGTTTTTCTGTGTTTATGTTTTTGGTTTGCAGTTGTGATAGGTCTATGTGAGACTGGGTTTGTGGTGTGTGTGGTTACCTTCTCCTCCTGACTAGTTTTGACAGTACTGAGTTGAGAGAGCTCAGTCTCTGGTTTGGATAAATGGTTGCATCTCTCACATATATTTGTATTTCTTGGGGGGAGATGAGGGTTGTCTGTGTACATGCAGCAGGTGTAACATTGCCTCAAGATTCACAGATTCAACTTGTTGTAGCTGGCCTTAGTGGATTGTATGAGTGGACATATTTTATTGCCATACTACTGATCAGTGATTACTTCCCTTTTTATGTTTGCTCTATCATGTAGTAGCTTCCTCATTCTCTTGCATGGTTTGGTAATGGCTGGAGTCCACCATGTCAGATGCCTGCGTGTATGGCATTGTGTCTTGGTTTTATTTGGGATTGCATAATCCATGCATTCCTGGCAGTGTTCATGGAATGCCTGTATAACAGGTTCTGAGGTGTGGCCCATATTTTTCACCTGCACAGGGCCTTTAATGGATTCCACATCAGTTTGGAGGAGTGCAACTTTTGCTTTACACATGTTTTTCACTGTGGTTTTCTGGCCAGGGACTGTGGTCAGGTTGTGTATATCCGGTTTGATTACTCTATGGTCTGGTCTTACCAGTGAGGGATACACTTCTCATCTTGCCATCCAGTACCCATGTTGCTGATTATCACATCCAGTATGCTTACCCCTCTTGTGGGAGTGGTACGTTGTTCCTGGGCATTTTGGTTTATGGATTCTATGCACTTTTGTCCTACAGTGTTGAAGCTAGAATAATGCTCCCAGTCTATGTTTGGGCATTTTCAGTCACCCAATATAATGTGGTTTGGAGGGCTTGATATATTCATGTATTCCAACATAGGCCAAGTGCAGTTCCTGGTGTTAGGATGGTAGTCTGTAGCAGGCTATAAACTGGGAGGCAGTTTTAGCCACTGTTACTTGACCATGGCTAGTCCATGCTGCTTCTTGTTGTGGTACCAACATGGGGGTGTGGTTATCCTTGACAATTATTACTAGTCACCCTCCTTTTGTAGCTTGTTTCATGTTTTGAGGCTGTACAGCACAGTATGAGGTGTAACCTGGTAGTGTTAGGGTGCTGTTGTGAGCCTTGACCCAGTTTTCTGTTACAGGACAGATATCAACATTCTCCATACTGGGGGAGTTTAGACTGCATGCATCTTGCTGTTTAGACTTCTGGCATTGGGTAGCATTACATCTAGGTTGTTATCCCTTGTGATACCTATGGAGGTGGGTTTGTGTTTTGAGCCTTACCTATTCAAGGCATGTTGTGGGTAACAACAGCCTTTGCCAGTATCCATATGGCCAGGACTGATAGGTGCATGCCACCCCTAGCAGGTGGAGCATCATGTCATGCTCAGCATGTCATCCCAGGCTGGCACACATTGGATCCCCTTTGACTAACAGCAATACTTCAGCCAATTATTGCAATTGATCATCTCATTGTCATATTGTGGCATCATGCTTGGTGAGGGTAGGATGTTAGTCAGGGTTATCAAGTTTGCATATACTACATGGTGTTACATTGCTTAACACATGGCATTCATGCCTCAGGTGGTGCTGCAGGGCTGCCTTTGTCGGATGCACATATTACACTCCCTGTACATGTTTGTGAGCAGGTCATGTCATTTTAGGCATCCCTGTTATTATATGAGTGAGTCAGAGAGGGGCATCATTCCCAGGGTTCCTACTGAGCCAGTGTATGTGCTATGCATTGCCTCTTTGCCAAGGCCAGGGCATACTGGGCACGCCTCTTTCTGCCTACTGGGGCAGGCTCAGGTTGTTCCTCTTCTGAGTCACGCTCTGCCTGTGATGGCCTTGGCAATGGTGGGGGGCTGTTTGGCCCGGCCCTATGCTGGTCCTGCTGCAGCTGTTTTCGCAAGATTATATTATGTAGCATAGCACATACCATGACAATTTGGGTACATGTAGTTGGTGAGTACTGCAAGGCTCCACCAGATGTGTCCAGACACCGGAACCATGACTTGAGCAGCCCAAACACATGCTCTATTACATTACGTGTTTGTGCATGTGCCTCATTATGGCGTTCCTGTTCAGGTGTGTATGCGTTTCTGATGGGTGACATCAGCCACGTCTCCAGTGCATAGCCTGCATCCCCCACTAGGTGTCCATGTGGGATGTCCTCATTGGCAAATGTCTGGTACAGCTGCGTCAAATGCCAGATATGGGAATCATGGTAGCTCCTAGGGCAGCCAGCACACACATTCATTATTATGCCCTGGGCATCACACACGACCTGGCAGTTGATGGAGGGGAAGCCCTTGCAGTTTATGTAGGCCCTACCCCGCTCACCAGCTGTTGCTTTGATGCATATGTGCGTGTAGTCTATTGCACCCACTACCTCAGGGTATTCTGCTATTTGCTGGAAGAGACGCATATTGCTGGCCAATACCTCTTGGGCATTGGGGAAATATACATGATCACCGACATGTGCTGACATGGCATCCAGGAACTGGTGCAGTACCCTGGAGGCTGATGACTGTGATATCCCCATCATATCACCAGTTGGTCTCTGGAAGGTACCTGTTGCTAGTATTCTTAGGCCAACACATACCTTGGTTTCCACTGGGATGGGTTCCCCTCTGTTGGTTCTGTGTGTGAGGCGTGGCCTGCACAGCTCAACAATTTGCTGCAGGAGGTCTCTGTCCACTCTATAGCGCTCCACTATCTCCAGCTCATGTAACCCCTGGTAGGTGACCCTGGGCCTTTACACTCTTCTCTGTCTCCTCACTGTGGGTTGTCTGGCACCATTTGCATTGTCACCACCCTCAGCAAGTAGCCTATGTCTCCTTATGACAGCTATGGCAGCCCCTAGCATTTCTGCTCTGAGTTCAGCTTTTTCAGTTTTCACTTCTAATAGCTTACTCCTGTCTTGCAGTGTCTCTTGAGAGAAACATCCTGCACTGCTGTTTGCAGAGTTTTAAGTGCTTGGCTGGGCTACTATTCTGCTTGTGTAATTGCCTGCTTCTAATTGTTTTCACCTGCTAGCTCCAGCAGTATTCCCTGCTAGCTTCCTAATAATTCTGTTGCTTCCTTTTTCCTTTCTGTTTCCTCAGGGGGGAGCAACGCGCATACCAGCAGAAACACACTCACAGTGGCTTACATGTGCGCACACAGGCTTACACAGTTTAGAATCTTCTTATTCGGGTTAAAACGCACGCACACCAGCACAAACAGTCTTACAAGTCTGCCAACAGGCTCCCACATGCTCAGTCTGCCTTACACGCGCGCATACTGCCCTACTTGCGCCTCATGGCGTGCACATGTGCGCATGCATGCCCAGCAAGAAACTTTGGTGAAAGCAACAGTGTACACTTTCCATTTCTTGACTTTCCCATGCTTATCTTGTGGCACTCCTCTTTCCATGATATGTGTCTGACATCTGTCATGTAACACTGACCTCCAATGAACTGCATTTCTTTCTGCCGTTCCCCCCTGTGATGTCACCTATCTCCTACTCTGTTCCTCCCCCTTATGTATCTCTTACACTACTCAGAATGTGCTCATTTGCTATGTGACAGTGGAATTCAGTATCCTAACACTCATTTACATCAGATTGCCTACTAATGCTTAGTTACATGTCTTAGACTCAGCTTCCCCCCTTAGCAACCACTAAACGGTGGCCATGTTGTTTTTGGTCTGCTGGTCCCTGCATTGTAAATCCATGTATTGCATAAAACCCACATTTGTGGGTTCATAACCTTCATTTTTATATTTTATATAGCGCAGCCCGTTTGCGCGGGGCTGCGTTGCATTTAAACATCGGCGATCGCCCAAAAAAAAAATATATTTATTTCTCATATTTGCATCGGGGTACCTTGCAATGGCCACATATTTGGCCATTGGCATGCTGCCTGACACATATGCACCCTTTATTTGGAGCTGACATGGCTCCATTGTGTTATTTGCAGAAACGTACTCAGTTTTCAACTGAGTACATTTCTGCAGCTAAAACGGCTCTTACATGGACTGGTTTGGGCTTCATGGATCGCTAATCTACCTCATTTGCATGCCTTTCGGCTGCAAGTGAGGTGATTAGCATATCCACTCCCACTCCATGTAAGAGACGTTTTAGCTGGTCTCTTACATGGAATTTCGGGCTGTTCCTGGATCGCGAGGGCTGCATGGAGTCTTACACTACTCTTAGACTCCGTGAAAGCCTTTGTGAATCCTGCTCTATATAGAATCACAATAGTCACCATGTAAAATTCATTGGAGTGATGCATTCTGTGGAGAAATGGCAGAAAGAATATGACAAGTCTAGAAATGGAAACTGGTTGAATGCAAAATTAAAAAAAAAGTTTCATCAAAATCTAAGCAATTAAGATGAAAGATAAATAAAAGAAATGGAAATGAGGTACTATAAATATGAAAAATGAAATAAGCAAACGACAGAGTTTGAGACAAGATCAAGAAAAATTAACAAAATGTGTGTAAATATAATAGGAAAACATTTTATAAATATATAAGATGTAAGAGGAGTGATGCATAAATTGATAAACTGCACATAAATTCTAAAATATATTTTCAGACGGGTCCCCTACAGATGACTAAACTTCCAAAAGGCCGACTTTCTTATGGATGAGACAATATGATCGACTTATGGAAGTTTAAACACCTGTTAAAAAACAGAAACAAAAAAACAAAACATTACCTACACATTGCTAGCAGGGGGGAAAGCCCCCCTGTACCCCCCATGGGGGACTGTGCCCCCCACACCCCCTGCTATTTAAATGTACCAACTCTGAGATCGCACTGCAGTGCAAAGAAAGGAAATCTTCCCATTCCGCGCTATGGGGAGCTGTCCGTTCAGAACATTCGAACTTCCAAAAATCGATCATATGGTCTCAGCCATAAGAAAGTTAGCCTTTTCAAAGTTCGATCATCTGTAGGGGACCCTCTCAGACATAGCAGATTGTAAATAAAATTGCAAAATGTTTTACAAAACCGTTTGGTGGCACAAAAGAGAGATAATGTGTGCTAATAACATTCAGCTAACTTAAGGTACTGAAATGATATTAGATTTTATTGAAATGTAATATACCAACTGTACCCATACAAAGCACAGAGAAGACATAGAATTGTAAAAAAATATATCTGAAATCACTTCAGCATGAACTTGCAGTACTATTACGTTCATTAATCACTAGGTCTTTTAAATATGTGACCATTCCTCAAGACTGGAGTCATGCATTTGTTAAACACATCTTTAAGGGAAAGGGGAATAGGACAAACCCAGAGTGATGTAGGGCCATTTGTCTATTTCTCAATCTGAAAAAATAATGAAGAAGATTATTACTATTAAATTATTGTCAGAATAGGAAAGACTCAGACTTAACCCCATATATCAACATGCATATGTGGAAAATAGATATATATACTTACTTGTAGCATGATGTTCTATAATAACAAAATAATAACAGCTATAAAAGAAAATTGTGCCATGATTTGTATAAATTTATCTTCAGCCTTTGATAGGATCAAGCACAAAACATTGATCAATAAATTAGAACAAACAGGTATTGGTATAATCTGGGTCTATATTACATGAATGAGCAATCAAAATGGTGAGTACAACATACTTGACACACTTTGATCGCTTGATCATGTCATCGAAACCTAAAAACGCTGAAAAATTAAAAATCGAAAGATTTTGTTTGCCCCACAGCTTAACATACAACACACACACATACAACCAATTCATACAAACCCCTGCACTCACATCACTCAAACACTCAAACACCTACACAAACACACATACTTTAAAAACAAAGTGGGGGGCTTTGCCCCCCACACCCCCCCCCCAACTAAATATACCAACTCTGAGATTGCTGTACATTGGGGAAAGGGCAATTTCCCAGTAATCGCAAAGCAACTCCTGACAAGCGATTACTGGGAAATTGCCCTTTCCCCAATGTACAGTGATCACAGAGTTGGTATATTAAATAAAGCAGCCTCTTACGAAGCCATTCCAAACAGTGTAGCGTGTTTACATCACATGCTACACTCACTAGGAAGGCCAACCAAAACATTTCGGAACTCCAAATTTCAACATTTGGAGTGTCTGATTACATGAACGTTCGATCAAAGTATGTCGAGTATCTTGTACTAGACATTTTGATCGCTCGTTCATGTAATATAGACCAGTATAATCTTAATAAGTAAGATAGGTTTGTGGTTTACAAATAGGACATTGCAAGTATCACACAGTCCATATTTGTTTAGGCTATATCTGTAAGATCTATTCTTTTAAAATAAGGTGCTGTATAGTCTTTATAAAGACTACATGAAAATTGGAAAATGGATTACATCTGTTACAGATGGATCATGTTTGTAAAAGAACATGACTAAACTGACCATCCGTGCACAGGAGAATAATATGCTGATACATACATCAAAAACAAAGCATATGTGATTTAGAAGACATAGATGGAGTGGTTAATATTTATTATACAATGATCCCTCATTAATATTCCAAAATGTGCATGCTGATTGGCCAGCGTGCCCATTGTAAATTCTAAAATATACCAATGGAAAAAGGTCCGGTCACCCGGACTTTTTTCTGTTGGTATAAAGTGTTAAAAACATTTTTTTAACAAATAAAGAAAAAACGGAGCGATGGAGACTTTCATTTCTCCGTTGCTTCCGTTTCAAACATTGATGTACTGGGTATGCGTGGGATGCAAGTCCCATACGCATGCTCAGTACATCAAAATAAGGAAGCAGTGCACTGCAACCAGCAGAAGAACAGTAATGCGCCATTATACAAAGACATTATTTAAGAAAAGTAAGTATTTTTTCTTAAATAATGTCATTGTATAATAGCAATAACTGAATCTGTGGTTGTGGTATGTTAAAATTTACCCACGGTTGGCTTTATTTAATCACTCGGGCTTTGCCCTTGTGATTAAACCATACCAATCATGGGTAAATCTTCATTATACCACACCACATCATCAGTTATTGCTAAAATATAGCAGTGAGTGATTGAAACTGTGGATTCATTTAAAGACCTAGGTATATGAGTAAGCCAGTTGGTTAATGATAGTTATGAAACTATAGGCTGTACAAAAAGATTTAAAAAGTCTATGAAATCAGAAAAAATGAAATTACTGTTTGTGAGTTACATTATATCCAAATTAGGGCATGGAATAATAATGTGGAAAACTTATAAGAAAACTAGCATGGTAAATTATAAGGAATACAGTGGAAGAATGCCAAGGGCATCCATGGATGTGACAGTTTATATTATATAAGAATAAAATATCAGAACACATAAAGTATCTCATACAGATATTTAAGAAGAGATCATATTCACATTTGTAGGACATTTAGAGAGACCTATCTGTAGGAATGTTTGGGGTTATCAAAGAGTAGTAGAGAATCATCAGACAATCTGTGGAGGAAATTATACAGCAATAAAAGATACACTAGTTGTTTCTCTGAGAGAATAGCTGATACCTGGAAGAGAATGCCAAATTATATTAAAGCAAGCACTAGTTTAAATATTTTAAGAACAATTTGGACATGTATTATTGGGGTGACTGTTATCAGATATTGGCAGGCTAGCAGGGTATTATTGACAATACCCAAAATATTTGTATTTATGTATGTATGCATGTATGTATGTGCCTGCATTGTAAGGCTTGTTTTATTTCTTGTGCTTGTACAAAAGTTCAGAAATTTATCTGGTGTCTAATGTGACAACAAATTTGTTTAACTGTGTAACAGGAAAGATGTTTTCTCTTTGCACATTATGATATTGGTCAGGAAAATGCAGCATGGTGGAGTGTGTAGTGGGGAAACAACATTGCACTCCTCTATGACAGAAAGTGCTATTTTGTGATACTTAACTATCAGATATAAAAAAATGCACAGGCTGTATTAAAGACACAGCACTTATACAATGCTGTGGTGTAATATTTATTCCCTTTCTTGTATTTGTGCAACAACCACTGAAGCTGACATTGCTTTGCACAATAAAGCTTAAGCACACAGGGATGGGAAACACATTTTCAAGTGTAGCTGTGGCAGTTTAAGTTGTTCTTTATGGTGAGCGAAGCAGCATAAAGCATCTTAAAGTGACTTCTAAACAACAACATTTGCCACTGAGTGCTGATGAATATAAAAAAGACAGAACAGAGATTGTTAGAGTGTAAAACATAAACATGATGTTGAACTTGGATTCAGATTTATACTGCATGACATGATGTGTCATTAATGTTTCATTAATATTAATGATAAAATGATTGCAACTGCATTGCATAGCACAACCTAGAGCTGCACTGATGCATTCCAATTTTATTTTTCTATGTTGGAAGATCCATCTGAAATTTTATTTATTTGCATACTACCCACCAGCGGAGCTCTGATTGGAGCAAAGTGTTGAGCTTATGAAAGCATGTGGGCAGCACAAAAAAAAAAAAAATAAATCTTTTCACCTTTGAAAGCTTGGCAGAAGCAGAAAATGTACCAGTGAGTGAATGAGGATGTTTTAGTATGTTGAAAAGTAAGTGAGTCCAAATAAATGTTAAGTCATCAAACAAGAATTGTTATGAAACATTATAAGCCCTTTAGAAGAAATTGTGCCAGGCTAACATGGAGGGAGGTAGAAGTATGAATATATTATTGAATGATTTATTAAATCATCTTTATAACTTTTATGGAAGCAATTATACAGGTTGAAAGGGGTGCTTATCACTGAAGAAGTATGGCTGGATATGTGAGACTCATATATGTGTGCAAAGAAGTTGCACTCCATCCGGGATAACAGTTGTGTATATTGTACCAGTGGTACCTAACCCAGGAATATCAAGATGAGCAGGGCATGAAAACAGACAGTTAGTGCTACAGATGTGAAAAAGATAATTCATGAATAGACACATATTGTGAAGTAGACTTTTGGATGAGTTAATGAGAGAATGGGAGAGCATTTTCAGCAAACTGCCAGGAAATCATGGAGCTTTGCATGTCTCTTCTAACACACCCAGTCTCACTCTCTCACTCTCTCTTCGGGAGAGTGAAACTGGGTGTGTTAGAAGAGACATGCACGTAATATTCGTACTCACTTCCAGAATAAACATAAAAATGGCAGCTAGCTGGAAAATAAAAGGAAAAAGCTGCAGTGATTCTATGTTCCAGTTTTTAGCGTAGAAGATGTTTAATGATGTTAATATGTTACCGGAAGAAGAATATGAATGACAAAATATAACAAAAAACTAGGTAATCATTATCAAGGTATTGCTCGCATATGGATATGTGGATTATATATATGGATCTACTTCAGTAGATCGACTTACCAGAAAACTGAAGCCCAGATACCCAAGGCAAAAGAACCAAACAGCCCAGGACACCAAACATATAAAACATCGAAAACTAACACTGGGAAAATGGTAAGTTGTCCAACACCACCACGTAAACAAACCACACTAAACTCAATCCACCCAACTGGGGGGCTTTGCCCCCTACACCCCCTTACTTAAATATACCAACTCTGAGATCACACTACAGTGTGGAAAAGGGCAAAGGTCACCATGTTGGCCAACCGACTTTCTTCCCATGTTAAACATCTGCTGTTTTGCTGTTTATTGTTTTCATCTTTTTGGTCTCTTCATCTCAGGTATCTGGGCTTTGATTTTCAGGTAAGTTGGTCTACTGAAGTAGACCCATATGATATAGATAATGATATAAATTCATTTCCTAAGTATAATCTTATTGTACATGTAGCTGCCAGCTAAGCAGCATAGTAGAGGCTATTTACAGCATCCAGAAAATGCCATAGGGAGAGACACAAACTCAGTGCAGCCATGTACCAAATATGTGCATTGAAATGCAATACCATTTCTAGGAAATGGTACAAAGCCAACCACCAAGAAACTTGGAAGGCGGCTCAGGAGTTGCCACATGCAGACATACACTATGTCATATGAGAATGAATGTAAACTGTCTCTGTGGTGCAGAAGAGTGGACCTGTAACCACAATACAGGTGGGTGTCATTCAATTAATGGCCTCTATTCTGGAGAAACTGGCAAGGGATGAGAGGGGAGTGAAGGAGCACACCCTTATCACTTCTGTCAAGGAGGGAGGGGTTATACATGCCTGGGGTGGATGACAGATGAAGCATGATCATTTCTGCTGTAGAACTGGGAGGCCTGCTTGTGGTGCAGTATGTTAGGGGATAAGGCTGCTTGCTGGAGTTACCATCACAAAAGTGAAAGGGCCCAAAAGTGTGGTCACACCATTGCACAGCTTCCTGTGGGTAACATAGTCAGTGTGTGAAAAGTTCTATAGACTGGAAAATAAAATCTCAAAGCATTCCAGATGGCTGTCTGAAAGATGTCCCTTTTGGCCTTCTGTTGACCTGGTGATGGGAAACAGCATGCTCATAAGTAAGTAAGGGGAAAAACACAAAATAAAAAATAAATAAGAATATAGCTGATCTTATTCATTTATTTTAATATAAAAATATTTAGAGGTATGCATGGATTTTTTTTTTTTTTAATGCAGTACATCTTGGTGTGGGTGAATTTATGTGAAGATGAAATGGTTATGGCAAGGCAAGCTCTGAAAATTAACTATGTGCAAATTTTGAAATTGAACAATTTACTGTCAGTCACTCCCAAGAGCACTGTCATTGTACTTTAGTGCATTGGACCTTCTCTTTTTTGTGATGGTTCTATCGAGACTCTTGCTGGGTGGAATAGCTTGCCTCGGTTTTTTATCTTTTTCTGCCATGGAGTCCACATTATATGCATGGATGGACGTGATTCGATCCTCATTTCATTTATGCCAACCCATAGAACCACATCTGCTGTGGCAGTATTAGGGCATGTCAGTGGGCTAATGATCTCGAGTGTCCATTCCCCTGGACCTGGCATACATAGCATTATGGCTTACCCTTTCCACGCCTTACTATTTTCCATAGTGCAGCATAGTACCACTTCCCAGTAAATTATTTTTCAGGATAGTAAGGTTATCACAATACTGTGAGCTTAGGCTTGGTATGTTGAGACTCTACTGCCTGGTGGTATGTATAGCTGTCCATTAACATACTTCAGTCTGTTACTATTGCATGTAGGCTTGTTTGCCTTTGAAGCCATTCATTCTTTGTCTGTTGAGTTGCAACAGCATGGTTGGTGGTGAGGTTTTATGCTGTGTACTTTGTTCTGCTTGACAAATGGGATGCATGTATCTCACATGATCCTCTAGATATGTATTTGGCATTACTGTTGTCTGTCACATTCGGTCAGCTTGAGGTGTTTTTGTCTTGTTGGACTCACTGATTTGTCTTTCTGCAGCCTGCAGGTTGACCTAATGACAGGAATCCTTCTTAAATGATGGTTAACATTAATCCCAAATTAGTGCCTTAAGTTAACTAACCTATTTAAGAAAAAGACATAGTAAGGGTATAAAATAGAGGATTATGAGTGGGTTGCCAATGATAACCTGTTTATCATGTGATTGAGAAATGGATGCCAAAAAATTCAGTTTGATAATGAAGCCTGAAAGGTGAATCTTGACATAATTAATGGTTATGATTGGAGACCAGATCACAGTTTTTTGTAATGCATGGAGCTTTATCCATGTACTATTAGTTACAGAAAAAAGGGCTAAGTGTTTTCACTGGCTTTCAAAGCTGTAATGCACCTAGTGAGTCTTCTCAGAAAGACAGTGTAACTCAGTCTCTTATGTTTACACACAATTTCCATACCTCTCAACTCTCCTGATTTTCCCAGAATGTCCAAATTTTTGCCTCAGGGTTTTGATCTGCTTTTCATAAAGTTTGTGGTTTTCTTACAAATCACTGAGGACTGAAATTGCTAACAAATGATATGCAGGTGAGTTTCAGACTTTGTATTCCTTAGAAAATGCAAAAAACACAGATCCTGTTTTTCTAGCAAGTTTCTAAGTGGAAGTCAGGAACTCATTACCAGCAGAGACAGCAGGGAGAAATAAATTGTCACTGTCATTTGCTGGTCAGTAATGGCAGATTTCATTGCCTAGCATAAGACATGACCTTAAGAAGTTAAGTAGGGGGATGCTTGACATTTGTTTAGATCAGATCTTGTGCTGTAGTAGCACTTAACTAATTTGTCTTTTTCCAAATATCGGAGCATAATCATGACGTTCATGAGTACAAATGAAAATGTGAATCAATTACCATCTGTAACTCATATAACCAACTTTAATAGTGATACAAATGAGCTACAGTCTACAAATGAACTTTCATCAGCTACACCTTTAGAGGGTGTTAATACTGTCTCCACCGTTGCGTTTGACACGCCCCCTCCTAACCAGTTAGCGCTACATCGCTCCTCTAATAATTTAGGAGCTAGACCAAAGGATACATGTTCCACTAACAACTCAGGGCCATCTTCGTCCTCTTTTTTACCATATCCAGTGAGACAACAGTTCCAAAGAAGGGGACGTTCTGTGAGTCGAGGCCCCAGGAAAAGGAAACTGTCACAGGAGAATTACAACTCGGGCAGAAGAACAAAAATGTGACTAAACTTTTATATAATTATTCTGACTTTGCTTTTTCTGATGCGGATATTTCTCTTTTGAATCGTGGGCTCAATTTTATACCAGCTTGTTCTGATACTTTGAGCCAAGTACTAATAGATCTCAGACTATTTTGTAGGCTGGTAGCCTTAAAGGTATTTTTTAAAGACAAAAATGATTTTACAAACAATAATGCAGGTTTTGTTTTCAAAAAAAGAAGTCTTTTTACTCCCCCATTACCCCACAATGTTGAGTGTTTTTTAAACCTATGTGAACATGATTTTTATGTATTATTTTCTAACAAATTAAAACCAAAATTTTACAATCTCACTTCAGAAGAATTTAGGTCTTTGAAAAGTCTAAGTAACCACCAAGATATCAATATTAAGCCAGCTGATAAAGGTGGTGGGGTAGTCATATTGAATACTGCAGATTACAATGAAAATATGCTCATGATGTTACATGATGACTCTACATATGAAAAAATGAATTTGCATGAAATTAATAAGATCATTAAAAATGTACATGATGCATTATATGATATGCTCATCTGCAGACAGATTAGTGAAGAAATGTATGACTACTTGATTATAGGTAACCCCACCATTCCAATTATCAAAGGCCTACCTAAAATACACAAGAACCAACATCCTATCCCACTCAGACCCATTGTTTCAGGAGATAAATGGGTGACTGCTAATATCTCCTCCTTAATAGAATTTTTACTTAGACCAGTGGTTGATTCATATGACACTATCCTGAAAGATACATATCAATTGCTTGATTACTTATCAACTATTCACTTAGTCCCTAATAATAAAGATTATTTATTAATTACTTTAGATGTGAAGAATCTCTTCACATCTATTCCCGATGATCTGGGCATTGAAGCAATACGTGAAATACTATTAAGTGAAACATCTTTTACAAATGATAGGCAAATACTTTTAGGTCAACTACTTGATCTAGTTTTAAATAATAATGCTTTTATGTTTTTAAATAATTATTATTTACAAAAGTGGGGGGTGGCTATGGGCACCCCCTGCGCTAACACTTATTCAAACTTAGTTGTACTTGATTGGGAGCGCAGATGCCTCTTTACTCACCCTTTGTTTTCCAACATAAGAGTGTATAAACACTTTGTGGACGACATCCTTATTATCTGGGAGGGTACAGAAAATGACTTCAGAGACTTTTTAAATTTTCTAGAAACCACATCTTCTTTCCTCAAATTCACCATGGAATGTTCTCACACTTCCATAAATTTCTTAGATGTGACCTTAAGTATCACAGAACATGGTTCCATCACATCCTCACTATACAGGAAACCCACCTGGAGAAACACACTGCTCACCTTTGACAGTATGCATCCCAGGTATGTGTTTCCTGGCATCGTAAAAAGCCAGTTTGTTAGACTAACCAGACTTTGCAAGGATGTTGATGTATTAAATCTTGAGGCAGAGAAGCTAGTATCTTTATTTTTAGAAAGAGGATATGATTTAAAACTGGTTAATACCATTAAAAACAGCATTATCAAAGTGAATACGCACACAGAGGACAAACCCTTTAGCAATAAAACAGACATAAATTCAACTAAACAAATGAATTTCATACCTATAACTCTGAACTATACAAGCACCATTAATTACATCAAGAATGTGTTTTACAATAATTGGAAAGTTCTAGTCATGGACCCTTTCATTAAACAAGTAGTAGGAACAAAACCTCACTATATGTTCAGAAATAGTTTAAACCTCAAACAACGACTATGCAATGATAATCACAGCATTCATCCTACAACAGCCTTCAATACTCACAAGACAGGGACTTTTCCTTGCCACAACTGTAACAGATGCAAATATATTGCTAACCAATCTGAATTCCACCATCCTACCATGAATTTTATATTCAGACCTAGGTTCTATGCTAATTGCTCTACTAAGAATTTAATTTACCTTGCAACATGTGACAAATGCCAAGCTTTTTATGTCGGCTTGACTAAAAGATGTTTAAAGGATAGAATCTATGGTCATTTATATGACATAAAAACAAAAAATGAATTAAACGCATTAGCGAAGCATATATTAGAGCAACCCTCACATCTATTTAACTTTAGGATTTTGGAAGTAATTAAACCCAACAGAAGAGAGGGTGACAATACATTGAACTTAAACAATAAAGAATTAAAATGGATTTTAAGGTTAGCAGCTCACATACCTCCTGGCATTAACAGTTACATTTCCATCAAGCCTGTTTTAGAAGCCAGGTAACTATTGTATCTCAGCAGTATCTTCTCTCTTTTCACGCTATCTTATTATGCTTTTGGCAAGATATGTTATGATATCGTGAAGTTGTTATATAAAATTGTATTTGAATGCGTTTTTATTATACATACACCTCAGATTCCATCTTACATCCCATAATTATCATTTCTAAAAGTTAGGTAAATATTGAGACCTAACATTGCCCTCCTTTTTCATATTATTTTATCTTGTATTTGGCAAGATATGTCATGATGTTATAAAGTTGTTATACAAGAAACAAAAAATTAATTTGAATGCGTTTTTATTATTATTATATATATGTATAGATTCTATATATAGATATCTATATTTTTATATTTTTTCACATTTTTACATAGATCTTATATAAAATTATATTTATATATAAAAGTGCATAATATATCATTATTATTATAAACTATTTTTATCAATCTAAATGCATTCTTTGAACAAATAATTTCTTTTATTCTTGCCTTTATACAATGCAGTTATGTTGTTTTTAATGCTGTTTTAATGTTGTTTTAAAATTGCTTTTGAAGCCCTTTTTTATTCTATGTTTTATACTTGTTATTCAGTCCAAAACACAAAAAATATATGTATTAATTATTTAATTATTTGTTCATTTACTTATTTATTTAACACTCAACTTTTAACATGTAAAACTTCAGAGTGCATATTTTTATATATTTTCATCTATATATTTATCTATATTTATTCATTTATTTATTTTTATACAAATAGTTATTATGCAGTTAGATTGAATGTCAATTTTATATTTGTATCATTTTGAGCATTAGTGTTCATTATGATATTCAGTTTCTTGCCTGTTTACCCTATACATGCATTTATTTATTTATTTATTTATTCATTCATATATATGCAGAAAACACTGAGTCAGATTTTATGGTGGTTTTATATTCACATTATTTTGCACACCATCATTGGACATAACATTGCTGTTTACAACCATTATTTTGAATGATTTGCAAATAACTTGTCAGTCATATTTTAAAAAGTTTTTCTTTTTTGTGCACTCGTCTATAGATATCTTTTTAAAAAAACAAACACCTAATTAAGCTGTTAACTTTACTTGCTGAATTATCTAATGAAATAATTGATTTTTACTAATTGCCATTGATTTGGCGCCTTTTCTACCAGCCTCTGTATATAAAAAGAAGTCCTTGTATTTTTATTATTGTCTGATGAAGCGTAGCAGTTGCTACGCGAAAGCGCTCACGTTTTAACTAATAAATATTGGTTTTCTACATTTATATTCTGCCTTCGTGTCGATATTCATAGAAGTTTTTCCATTTGATGTGGATTCACTGCAAGAAATTTCATCTGTGACTGTTTGACTGTTTACCTGGTTGGTTACGTTTTCCTGTGGTGAGAGAACCTGGTTTCATTTCTACACTACTTATGTTCTAATGAATGAAGTCCATCTCTTTAAACATCTCAGCTATATTATTGCATTGCATTGCCTTGTCACAGGCTGGAAATTAATAATTTAAAAAAATAATTAAAATAAATCAGTACATTGCATTGGATAATTAGAATCAACAATGTTTATTCAATGTTGTGGGGATTTGTACTGAATGTCCAGAAAGTTCTAAATACTCTGTTCATATTGCACAACACTGCAATGCCAGTGAAAGCATTTGTAAGTGTACAGGAGTTTGTGAGTGACGGTCAACTGAATTAAGTACACTTTCCAGTTAAACTCCAACCATTTTAGGCTATAAAGGGCTATGAAGTGGTGTGTTCTACATCGGGTCTCCTTCAAGCTTTCAAGTTCTAGGTAGTCAAATACCACTATTTCGCAGCTAGGGACTTGGGCATTTTGCAGCTCACATGACTCGCAGTTGTGCTTGAACTTGAATACATCAACAGGAGAGAAAGTAGAGCTGTCATATTTAGACTGATCACAGTGGAAGAGTTTAATTAAGGTAAGTGCAGCAACCATGGGGGGTGGTAGTGGGGCTTGAGGGAGTAGAAGAAGTTTTTAGGCAGCAATTTTGGGAGAGATTTAGGTTTAAGGAGAAGAAAGCTGTAAGTTTAGGAAACAGGATGGGAGTTTAGGGTAAGGACACAATCAGGAACTTTAGCTTTAGTGAGCAGTACGGGAATTTTATTTTAGGGAGTGGAGTGGGAGTGTTAGGGGTAGGGAATGGTCTGGGACTTAAAGTTTAGCAAGCAGGAGGGAAGTTTTAAGCTTAGGGACCAGGAGCGTAGTTTAAAGTTGGGGAAATGGAAGTAAAGTTTTAAGATTAGGGAGCAATCGTGGACTTTAACTTTAGGGAGGGGGTGTCATTTTAGGTTTAGTGAGTGATTGGGGACTTTAGATTTAGACTTTAGATTTAGGGTAGGGAATGCTATGGTTAGGGTGGGAAATGGTTGGAAGTTTTGGGGTTAACCTAAGGGTTCTGAAGGGGTATGCATTTCATTATGGTTGGGAGGTGAGAGGGCTAAGTTATTAACTATGACTGGGCTAGTGGGAGTTAGAACAATAGTTAATTAGAGCAAATGGCATCACGCAGATATGTTATGAGCTGCAAGCATGCAAGCCTTTGTAATGGACTCTTCTACATCAATATCTTGCAGCAAATCCAGCTTCCATATTTGTAAGCCAGCTCATGTTTATGAAGTGGTAAAGATTGCAGGTACATTAGAAGATGGGCAGAGTATAGAAACTAAGTCAATTTAACAAGAATGAAAACATAGTCAATAGCCAAAATAGAGTGTTGCTGAATGGCAAAACATTGATTGCATTTAATCAAGACACAAAATCCAGAACATACAATAAAAAGAAAAAAAAAAAACAGTTTCTTTACTTTTTTTTTTTTTTTGCAGAGGGGCAAGCCCCTTTGATCCTCTCACATACACTTTATTTATATATACCAACTTCAAAGACACACCACAGTCAAAATGAGTGAAAACCCCCCAAACCCTACTGAAAGTATTATTTATTTATTTTACATTTGTTTATCGGGAAAGTCCGACTGGACTCAGGTCCATTTTCAGTGGAGGCCCAGGGAGAAAAGCTCCGGAAAAGTACATGAAAAATAGACAGGATATATATATATATAAAAAAATTAGAACAGGCATGATATAATACATTAATCTGTCATACAGAGAGCAAATTGACATGGATTATTAACATTATATCATAATGCAATAAAAGCCTTAAGAAGATGCATGATAAAACAAGATAGTGCATATTGGTTAACAGTGAAGATGGCTGAAATGTAGGTATTTATCCTAGGGAGTCACATGAGCATAGCCAGGTATTTATATAGTATGTTTTGAGTAGCTTTTGAAATTATGGGGTAGAGCTGATAAAAGTCAGGGGGTTAGGTAGTATATTCCAGTGTATTTGGCCCTAGAGTAGCTGAAGAGAGACTCCCCTGCATCGTTGTTATGTTTGGTGATGTGTAGGTGGTTTTTTTTGCTAGATCTTAATGTTCTCATTGTAAAATAAGGGATAATTAGGTTATGGAGTGCTGGAGTTTTAGTTGGGTAGAAATATAGTTTGTGAGCTAGTGTCAATTGATTGAGTTTCAGTAGCTGAGGTAGCTGAATCCAGTTTAGTTTTTTGAGAGCTACACAGTGATGGGTCCTAAATGGGGTTCCAGTAGTTAATCTAGCAATCTTGTTGCAACAAGCTTCTAGTTTTTGTAGGTTGGTTTTATGGAGGTTGGTTAGAAATCTGGATGCGTAGAGGAGGGTAGACAACAGATGTGTCCTGGCTATAGTAGTTTTGGTGTTATTAGTGAGAAATTGCTTATTCCGGTAAAGGAGACCCAGTTTTTGTGAACCTTTTTGATTGTTTGGGCTATATGAATGTCGAATCTCAGGTTGTTATATATTTCTACACCTAATAGTTTAGTATGGAGGGTGGGAGTGATAGTTGTTTTGTTCTTGGACATGATGGCAAAGTTGTCGCATGTGAGAGGGGATCTACAGGGGCTGAAAAGAAGATGTTTTGTTTTATTTTAATTTAGGGAAAGGTGGACATCAGTGAACCAGGTTTCAGCTAATGAGAAGAAGTTTTGGGTTGTGGAGTGAAGGTCTTCCAGTGTGTAGGCTGAACATATGAGGGTGGTGTCATCAGCATATTGTACTACTGTGGCACTGGGTATGGCAGATGAGAGCTGGATGGTAAATAGCAAGAAGAGTAGTGGACCCAGCATGGAGCCTTGATGGACCCCTAAGGATACTTGCTAGGAGTGGGGATATTTGGTTTGGCCATTTTACTGCTTACTGACATTAAGATAAGTAGCTACTGAATCATGTGACTGAAGGGATGGAGATGTTTAGGGTGGTTAGTGTATTAAGGAATATATTATGGTTAACCATATCAAAAGCTTTGGACAGATCTAACAAGATGGCAGAAACTAACTGGCCATTGTTTCTGTGATGGTTGACTGTGTTGCAAAAGAACAGTAGTGCTGTGGTGGTACTGTGGAAGGGTCTAAAGCTGTGTCGATGGTTAGTTAGTAGATTATTTTTTAGAAGGTAGTCCATTAGTTGAATGTGAATGACTCTTTCTTGTATTTTAGGTAAGTGTGACAGAATAGCAATTGGTCGATAATTGTTGAGTTCCATGCAGTTGCCACCCTTGTGCAGTGGAATAATGTGCAGGATCTTCCATATGGTAGGAACTTTACACACTCTAATATTGATCTATTAATTAGGATAGAAACAGGATAGGCTATAGCTTCTGCAGCTAGCTGTAGGAATTCAGCTGGTAGATTATCTTCAGCTAGGGTAGTAGGCTTAAGCTTATGGAGCAGTTCTAAAATGGATTTGGTTGACACTTGGTGGAAGGTAAATTGGGGTGTAGGTTCTTGTGTGTTCATGCCAATTTTGTGGGGTTGGTAGTTTGGGACATCTCGTGTTAAACTGGGATTCTGCTAGGGCGTTAACTGTTTCAGTGAAATATTTATTGAACTGAGTGGGGATGTTATCATGATTGTTTACTGCTGCAGGTGCTGGGGTAGTGGTTTTCTCAGGTTGAAATATAGAGTTAATAGTGGCCCAGAACTTTTGAGTGTTATGAGTATATTTTTGTTTGAGGTTTTAGTAGTAATTTATTTTGTCTAGTTTAATGAGCTTTTTGGTTTTGTTATGGAGTTTAGAGTAGTTTTGTTTAGATTATAGGATTCTGTTTTTATGATATTATACCCATGCCTTGTCCCTGTCTTTCAGAGTGGATTTAGTTCCTTTAAATAGCCAAGAGGCATACCTTTCTTTTATTCTAATGGTTCTGGTGGGTGCATGGTGGTCTAATATTTATAGGAAGGATGAGATGAAGTAGTGGACTGCCTCATCTAGTTGTAGTTGTTTTAATGGTTTCCACCTGCATAATTTTAGGGCATTTATAAAGTCATCAGACATAAAGTTCTTTTTGTTCCTGACTACTCTAAAGGTTGTATGGTGAATATTGTGAGTTCGACTCCTTAGAAGGAAAGTGGGTTGATGGTCACCAAGGCTGTCAGGGAGACAGCCTGCTTGAGATGCCAGTGAGGGATCAGATATAAGAATCCAGTCCAGTATGGACTGACAATTTGAGGTTTTGTCTGTTCTAGAAGGTGAAGTGATAAGCTGGGTAAACCCATGGAGGTTGATGTGGGTAGATGGATTGTGTCCAGAGCAGTTATGCCAGCCTGTGTTAAAGACTCCAAGCAAAATATTTTCTTGAGGGAGGGAGACTGAGATCCATTCAAGGGGGGTTTCCATACTGGCAATGTTATTACCTGGTGGACAGTAGCAGCCTATAATATTTATGTGTTTCTTGGAGGTTCAGTTTTAGCTTTGCAGAGATGATTTCTGCATTGTCTACATCTGGTAAATTAATGTCAGGTTGTTCAATGATGAGATGGTTCTGGTACAGTATTGCTACTCCACTATCCCTTTTGCCTGTTCTATCTTTATGTATGATGTTGTAACCTGGTGTTGTTATTTCATTATTATTCATTTCTGTTTTTAGCCAAGTCTCTGTCAATAGTATGAGTTCAGGTTTATATGCAGCTAATAGAGCATGTAGGTCTTGAAACTTATTTAGTATGCTTCTTATGTTAAGGTTAAGAAATAGGAGAAAGGAGTTTTGTCTATGGATGAGAGCAGTAAGGTAATCAGGGTTTGGGTTAAGCTATGTGATGGGAGCAGGGTTAGGGTGTATGTCTCCACTACATGTTAGTTTATTTGTTTTATGTATATAAAGTTTGTTATGTTTATTGGTTACCATACAGTGTCATAGAAAAGTGTGGGTTTTGCATTTAGGTGATAGTATTTTGTGTAGGCAAGAGTCACTGTGCGAGTGGTTGAAGAAGCTTGAAGCAATATGTATGTATGGAGGTACAGAGTGATGTCTAATAGTTGTTGCTTGCCATGGAGAGGAGATGTTGTCTTAGAGTAGAGAATGGTAAGTGGTTAGGACTGAGTGTTGTAGCAGTATGATAGTTGTAACTATGTGCAATGGGGTAGTATTAGGTGATTATGCAGAATGTGGAACATTTTTCCCTTTGTCTGTAGGATTAGATGTATAAGGAGTATTATAGAAGCCTGTGTGTTCAGAGTAGGTAGAAGTGTGAGGAGGGTGTGGTAACTGTTGTTAGGTTAAGGATGTAGAGATGTGTAACTGGATAAATTAGGTTGGTGGGAGGGGTAGATTGGTAACTGAAGGTGTTGTTAGAAAGTATAAATCAAATTGATTTGGAGGGTGTGGGAATGGGGGTAGGGTAGGGGTGTGGAGTGAGCCCGGAGCGTAGCGGAGGGTGAATGGAGCGGGATGGCCCTGACCTTGGAGAGAATTTATCAGAGAAAAACTATCAGCCAAGTAAAGTTTTGCTTGCTTACTTAGTAAGTCAGTTATTGCTGGATGATATCGACTAGATCAAGGACAGCATCTGCCTTAGGTTAAGAAGTTATTTCAGAGGACAGAGTGCAGTGAATGAGAGCAGGGAAAGACAGTAGTTGTAGGAAGGGTAAATAAGCTGCCTAGGTTGTGGGAGAAGATATTATGGGTATGTAGCAGTCACAGAGAAGAGTGCGCAGAGAGAAAAGTAAAGAAAATAACAGTCTAGGGAGTACAAGGTTTAGAGCTGGTTGGTACTGATAGGTGGAAGATGGGATAGCAGAACAGGGTAGAATGGGGTGGGGGTCAAGAGAGGATATACTAGGGAGCTGAGCAAGCCGAGCCTGAGAGGTAATATTATAGATAGTTAAAAAGGTGCACTATGCCATACTTAATCACCCTATAGACCAGCTCCTGCTGGGTTCAGGCCTCTGAATGGGGTGGGTGAGCTTTCTGTACTTCACTTTACTTGGGTTCTTTCTGTAATTCACTTTACTTGGGTTTTTCTGCAGTGGATTGAAGGAGATGAGTCTACCTAATAAAGAACAAGTTAGTAGGAAAATAGGAATTAGCTAACTTTTAATAAAGAGTTACAGTTGTAGGGGTGCAAACTACGTTGGTGTTCTAGTGAACAATAAAAAGAATTAACAACTAAGATCACATTCAGTTTCTATAGAGCATAACCAAACAGTATAAGCAACATGCAGGTCATCAATCAATTAGTAATCATGTCCAGAAATTCAGCTACACAATTCTAAGACAATGTGTAAGTTTGAGTGTAATATGCAGCAAGTCGTTAGCCAACTTGGAGGGTACAAATTATGCAGTGAAACACTCCAGTTGTACCAGATAGTTTATTCCTAAAACCAAGGTTATATTAGTCCTAAAGCCAAAGTTATGCCCAAACATGGATTTTTCAGTTAGAGGAAGCTGGTTAGTATACATAGATTATGATTGCGATATAATCAGTATGGTAAAGGAGGTACAAAATCCACAATTCCAGACACAGTGTCTGACATAATTTAACCCCAGTATCTGCCACACCTTTGCTGCACCTTACACTTGAAATAGACAGTTTCCTGAGCTAAGTTCACTGTAACAACTGCCGTTTTGGCATGAGAGTGAAATCTTCAGTATAAATAGCAGTTAACAATGATATTTCAGTTTCAGTACAGGAGAAGAGTTATTAACATTACAGGGTCTGTGGGTGTTAGCATCTGTTATTGTGCTTTTAAAGGCAGTTCCACCAAAATCCAGCGGAATGGTTGGTTCACAGTAACGAACCAGTCTATCATGCCCTGCACATCCAGCAAATATGTCACTGAACTGGGGCTAACAGTAATGGGCTTGCAAAAAATCCTGATTTAGAATAAACAGATATCCAATAAATGAGCCCAAACAAATCCTGATTTACATTACACAGACATCCAGTAAATGAGCCCAGAACATAAGCTATCAGTAACGATTAATAGTACAGTGCCATTTGCTTAACCGCTCATCTAGCAAATGAGTTGCTGAACCCGGGCAGATAATTATCTTTAAACTGCATAGACCAAGAGGCAGGCAGCTAGCTACTTATGGATATTTCAGACTACAAACAGTCGTAATAATGACAGCATTAAGCACAAAGGTACATACAGTAAGGGAAGGCTGTTATATATAGTAGTTATACAGATATCCTGTGTTGATATAACAGTTCTAGTGCTTCCATATAAACTACTATGCCATGAGTTAGTGGAAAATGAATACGCATACACATATGTACACATAATCAGTTCTGGTAGCTATATTTAGCAGTTTACAGGTTTGTTATGCATCTATTACAATTCTAGTACATGCATTTACTCTAAAATTCAATGACTTGTTAACAGACACATATGCATAAGTACCTATATTCAGTTCTGATAGCTATATTAAGCAGTCTACAGGTACTCTATGCATCTATTATAATTCTAGTGCAGGCGTTTACTCTAGAATACAATGACCTGTTTACAAACACATACTTTCATAGTTAACTCAGGCTTCGGTACTTGCTAGTAGGGAACCCTGCCATTTTGTGGACAATAGGAGAGAGTGTTGGTAAAGGGAAAGGTGCCAAACCAGAGGAGGGATGTTAAATGGCACAAGGAATACTGGGAAAGTAAGAATGTGCAGGGACAGAGTGCGGGAAGTAGTAGTGATAGAGGGAGGGTTTAGAACAACAGAGGGAGAACAGAACGGGTGTAAAAGGTGGGAATATGGAATGGCCCTGGCCTTGGAGAGACTTTATGAGAGAAAAACTATCAGCCAAGTAAGCTTTTGCTTGCTTGTTTAGTAAGTCAGTTATTGCTGGATGTTATCAACTAGAGCAAGGACAACATCTGCCTTAGGGTATGAAGTTATTTCAGAGGGCAGAGAGCAGTGAAGGAGAGCAGGGGAAGACAGTAGCTGTAGGAAGGGTAAATAAGCTGCCTAATATTCTCACACTAAGTTAATATTCAGTGACCTGAGATTCAGCAAAACAAATCAGCTGATCCACAGACCTACTGAAAAAAATCTATTTAGGATATATGCTGATTATAGCAGTAAAGAAAGTACATACTGGCAATACAAAATCAATTTGTATGCGAAAAATTATTTAGTTGTATTTAAATGTTTCATCTGTTGTTTGAATGTGCTTTCTGATGAAGACTTGGTATTGTCGAAAACGTACAGATTGGTTTGGCGTTATTGGCATTCTGTGGAATTTAATAAATACTATTTCAAGAAGGAATTGTGGTTTCTGACCTTCATTTGGACACTCCTTGCAAGTCTTATTTCTGGTTTTGGTTGTTTTTTGACTTGCTTCCATCTTTTGTATTAGTTGTATAGAGCTTAATTAAATTGTGGTTGGCTTTAAATTAAATTATTCATGTTATCAAGCTTGAATTGATTAAAAAAAACAAGCAATTTTGTTAAAATTACTTCTTAAAGTAGTGACTTCTACAAGGAGATGAAAGAAAGGCAGGGCTTCTGAATAGATGGATGTATCAGAACTGTGTTTAAACAGAAGATTGATGGCAGAATGATAAAGATTTTGGCTTTTGCTAGAGAAGACAATAGTTCAGTCTTAACAATGCTAAGATGAAATGGCATGCTTTTAAGTGATAACTGCAGTGAATCAAAGGTGGAATCTAGTTTGGTACTGATTATCTTCTTCTTTCGGCTTTTTCCCAGTTAGGGGTTACCACAGCAGATCAGCTGTCCTCTCATGATTGGCAGTGGAGTTTTACGGTGTCAAGTTGTCAGCCCGGCGCCCAACCTTCCACAGAAGGCACACACACACTCACACCTAGGGCCAATTTAGAGTGTCCAATCCACCTACAGCATGTCTTTTGGGATGTGGGAGGAAACCAGAGCACCTGGAGGAAACCCACGCGACCACAGGGAGGACATGCAGACTCCACACAGAAGGCACCCCAGCCGAGGATCTAACCAGAGAACCTCTTGCTGTGAGGCGGCAACGCTAACAGCTGCACCACCGTGGCCTCCCTCTAGTTTTGCACTGATTATGATAATTATAAAATGTGCAAGAAGGATTATACAGTCATCACAGCAATGGATCAGTTTGTCAATTTTGCAATAATATATCATGTGTTTTTTGCAAAGACATCAAACAGGAGCAGCCCATATTATAAAGCCCCAAAGGCATCCAATCATAGTAGCACTTATGTGATGGCATTACTTTATTTCAGTGCGAGGTGGCTTCATTTCAAAAAAGTTTTTAAGCCATTTATTGGAACTGTCAGAAAGGTTGTAGCAAATTAGAGTAATGAGAAACATTCTATGATTAACTATATTAATTGCTTTGAAGAAGTCCAAATAAACAATTACTCCAGTGTTTCTGCCATTGTCTACTTCACCCTAGATACATGATACAACATCAAGTAGAGAAATACCAATATCATAGCTAGGACTGAAACTATGTAGTAAATTTGAGATAATTTGGATGTTCTAGAAATTGTAAACCAAAATATTTTTCTAGATTTTTTCATAAGTGATACAAGAAAGCAGTGATATTATAATTGTTTAGTGAAAATGAGGTTCCTCCTTTATGCAGAGTACAGTATTTTTATTATATAAACGCTTAGTACAATCCTTCCTTGAAAGGTCTGTTAATAAATATTAAAATTGGATGAGCACCAACACTTGCCAACATTTTTAAGAATTATAAGTATAGGATGTCAGCTGAAGCTGACCAGACTTTCTGCTTATGTAAGACTTTATACACTAATTCACATTATTTGCTGAGCAAAGGCAAAACATTCATACTGTGTTGTAGTCTAACACTACAATGAATAGCCACCCAGGAATTTTGTTCTATTTACTAGCGCTTTCACTTTTGATATTCTCTCTCTGCCGTGGGCGGCTGTCATTTAATACAGCCTTTGCCAATAAGAAACCAGTATTCACTGTTACATATAGCAGCTAAACCAACCCTTAATGACTTACCATTTGTACTCCTCTAGAATGGCAGAAGGATAGAGAATAAGGTGCTCCTGCAATATTTGCTACATTGTAGCATGCCTAATTGCTTTGTGTGACCCCTGATTTTACCTGGTATTTTCCCTACTTCATATTTTTTTTATATTATGGTAAAATATTGAGCAATACAATCAGTCAGTAATGACAGACATTAGAGTTTCATTCTTTTTATTGATCAGAAAATGGATGCTGATGCAAAGCCTGTTGTTCTGTTAACATTTTAAAGGAATGATAATAATAATTTAAAATGCCTCTGGTTCTGGGCCTTTTTCTTCCATTATTTTTGTTTTTGTCCCAAATTTTTGAGGAACAAAACTGACAGTGGAGCTTCCATAACTGTACATTCATGGGTCGCCACTTTCTGTTTTTTTTTTTTTAATATTGTGTTATTTGTAAAGACAAACATAATGGGGAACATCTCACCTGCTCATCTTTCATCTTCATTTCCTCATATTCTTCTGAACTGTTCCTTATGGTCACTTGCTCTGCCCTGCTTATAATCTGAGCTCCTACCTCTCCTTGTTTATCACACTGCAACTCCCTACGACTATCCTCCAGAGGCGTCACATCTTGTACCCTTTCGTTTCCCATTCTCCTCTTCTAGCCATAATGTTACCCCTCACAGCAGCTTTCTACCCATCCCATTCACAAAATGCCAAGAGTTTTGCTTAATATTTTTGTCTGTTCCGTGTAATAATTAGGGTTATATGAGAAATAGTTGAGGACTGAAGTCACTAAATAATGACAGACATTTGAGATTCAGACTTTGGATCATTCAGAAAATATATGCTAATACAAAACCCGTTCTGCTGTCAACTTTATAAGTTTACACAAGCAATGATTAAAATCAGACCCTGATTTTTGGATCTTTGTTCCCCAATTATTTTGTTTTGTTCATATTTCTTGTACTAAGAACTTGAGAGGTACCTGTCTGACTCATTTTCACTACCTTCACACCCTCCCATTGTTCAGTGGAGATGCTTACAATCCCCACCCCACCCCTTCCTGCTTTCTACTTTTGCTCATCTTGAAGCTAACCTCTTATAGGCCCACTTTTTAAATCTCAGTGTATTAACTTAATTTGTAGTAAAAAGATTAAATCTAGCTCCTCCTTCTTCTTCTTCATTAACACTTTCTTGCCCTTTTTTTTGGATTGCCAATCCCTGCAATATTCTAAGTTGCTACCCACATTTTCCCTTTCTTACCCGATCATCCCCCTACTCCTCCTAAAGTATGCTAACCTGCCGCTGCAGAGGAGCATGGCCTCATGGGACATTAGATCATTAAGGTTCCAGCAAAGACACTGGCAATCAAATCACCAATGTTAGTGGCCAATTCATTCAGAGTTCCCCCCACCTGGTGATTCAAAACATTTTTTTTCATTTTAACCAAAAACATATCTGTTCCTTTATACTATTGTCCCCATCCCAGCTGATATAGTTACTCTCCTCACCAATCCCCTAAGATTGTCCTGTATGAAATAGCACAGCTCTGAAACCACCCCATACATGCAAACACTCATTTGTAGTGCAACAGTATACTATCAACAGTGATGAAGCATACATTGTACTGATTTACTGAACATTTCACATAAAGTGCATTTGCCATAATAACTCTCCATCATATAACATAACAAAACATTTTCAAATGTTGTCAGAGTCTATTTATACCTACTATAAATACTATAAATATTTTAATTGGTTTACCTTTGAAAACTTGAAATGCACATTGTCGAAAGACAATTGTGCAGAAGTATGTTTTCAAGTTTTCAGATACCCAAATAGAAATGCAGCGAATGTGCAATGAGTGAATGCACATTGACATTCACTCACTGCAGATTCAGCATTGTGGGTATGAAGTGCAGTATAGTGGGGATCGGGAAGTGGACCCTTTCCCCACTGTAATGCAACCTCGGAGTTAGAATAATAAAGTAGGGGGGGTGTCAGGGGTGCAACCCCCCACATGGGGGTGCAGGGAGGCTTGTCCCCCCTGCATTATGATCTGTATTCATAATTGTAGTTTGAAAATCAGCGAATCTTTTTTTCGATTTGCTGATTTTCGAACATCTGTGTAGTTCAGAATGACGGTTTTCATCATTCCGGTTCGCACAAAGGGCCATTCGGTAGGTTGATTTTCAACCTTTCAAAGGTAAACCATTTTAATTACAACAGGCAATATTTATTTACCATACTATTTTGCACCTTTTCAAGCATTCTGGTTATGAACTGCTGAGATCACTGCTGGGTTGGCAGCTTTATCATGTAGATGAAGATCCTCAGTTTTGCATTTTTATACAATTTTATTAACAAATGGCAAAAATAAAATTCTGGTTATGAACTGCTGAGATCACTGCTGGGTTGGCAGCTTTATCATGTAGCTGAAGATCCTCAGTTTTGCATTTTTATACAATCTTATTAACAAATGGCAAAAAGAAAATAATTGTATAGACTAGCACACTGATGCACAGGATCAAAATAGTTTGGTTCTCCTTTGTAGAATGTATTCTTATTGCTGTTATTTAAACATGGCTACCCATAACATTTGGTATGTCCATTAATTACATGATATAACACAATATATGTCATGCTGTTTGATTTTTAGATAATCTGGTAACCTCATTATCACTCTAGGGAATTTCAGTTTCATGCATCTCAACCTTGTAGATTGAGCATCCTCTTAGCATCCTACTACAAGTGAGCACTCATCATGTTGGAGAGCATAAGTTTATGCTAGTTTTAGTTTTTACAAGTTTAAGTTTTGGACGGTGCAGTGGTAGCATTGTCACATCCCACCAAGAGGTTCTCTGGTTCAATTCTCTTGCTGGAGTGCCTTCTGTGTGGAGTCTGTATGTCCTCCCTGTGTTCATTTGGGTCCCATTTGCGTGCTCTGCTTTCCTCCCATATTACAACGACATGCATCTGGCGTGTTTCTCCCTGGGCCTCTGCAGAAAATTGGCTTTGTTCCAAGTCAGACTTTTCTGGTTAACAAATGTTAAATAAGTAAAATATAAACAACATCAGAAAAAGAGAGAGCTAGGTGCAGCATTAATTACTTATGCATTATTGAAACACTACTTTTTCCATTAAAGAAATGCTTTCTCAGCCACTTGTATGCCTTTCTTTACTGTCATAATTTCAACCTTTCCAAGACAGTGTTCTCCTCATTCATGCATCTGTGGGACTGATGTCCTGAAATTGTCTGTAAGAATATCTGTTTTCTCCTTCCCATTGCCATATCTCTTTACAACATTTCCTTCTAGTTCTCATTCTGACTTCCTACTTCTCCAACCCTCTTCATGTCTCCAGTTCACCTTTTCTCTGTTGGGTCTCATGTTTCAAATGAGGCCTCTCCCTAATAGAGTTATCTATCTCAGGACTCCTACACAGCTTATTGGTGTCACAGCTGTCAGCTTACATATGTTCCACTCCATAACCATGCCTCCTTGTATTGGAACTTGCTCCAGTAAGCTGCCAGCAGCATTTGTTGCTCTTCTTTCTCTGGTCTATTATCCCTCTCATTAATTGATACCATGTCTGGCACACTTTCCTCTGCTCACTCAGGGTTCAGAAGATCATCAGGCATTTCTTGTGCTGTTCTATTTATAGTATTTAAAACATTTGCAGGAGAATCTCCTTTTCTTTCCAGCCACCAGCGATATTCCTGATTCCATATCTTTGCATATGTATATTGCATCTGCCTCATTCTTAACCCATGACATTTTTCCTTTCCATATAACTTTGAGCATTGCAGGATACATTTGAAATGTTTCTGATCCTTCTTGGCTTAAATGCCAGGCAGCTGTAAGCAGACCTTTTCATTTTGAGTATGTATGCTGTCAAAATCATCTACTATTTTAATTCTAGAACCACCCATCATCACAAAGCCCTTTCTGAGTGCTGTAGTGTTAGCAATCCATTCCTTCGTCATGTACCTATGACATTTTACAATTAAGTGTCTCAGTCTATCAACATTTCCAGAGAATCTGCCAACCCTAAATGCCTTGTCTATTTGATTATGTAACCAGTCAATTCTTTCAGTTGCTTGTCCTATTCACTATTCTACATATCACACTACTTCTTTCCTCTCTAGCCCTTCCTGCGGCCAGATGTCTCTGAAGGTTTCTTTGTGTGTCCTGCATACTAAATCCTGCTGCTTCTCTACTAAAGTTTCTTTTCATGCATGCAACTTTTTAGTCACATTTTCTTTCCAAATTTCTGCACCTTCTACACATTAATCCTTGTACTGCATACAATCAAACATTTATTGCTGTTTTCCCTAACTACCCCTACCTGAGACTGCATGGACATGAACTGTTTAGTCAGCTCTTCAACATTCTGTAGAATCTTGTTGACTTGTCCTTTTATTGTGGTGACCCAGAATCTCTGGACAAGTTCTTTTGCCTTCTGTCCCATTTTAGACAACTTAAGACACAATTTCTTCTAGGTTTGTTTGTGTCTTTCGGCTTTTCCTGGTTAGGGGTCGCCACAGCGGAACTCCGGTCCGCTAATGATTGGCAGTTGATTTTTACGCACTGACTTGCCAGGCCTGACGCACAACCTTCAACGAAGGTACGCCCATTCATGCATGTCTCCACACAAAAGACGGTCTAGCTGAGAATCGAACAGGACAGTGTCTTACTGTGAGGCGGACAATTTCTTCTAGGTATGAGTCATTTAAACCACTGAACGTGATGAAAAAATAAACTTTTAAACTCCACCAGGCACAGCTACTGAGCTAGGCAGCCATCTTGCATGGCAGTTCACTTGGTCACCCTATATTATTTTTATTGCCATTATCATTGTTATTTTTAAGCAATATTTTACTCAACATTTTCATTTAAATCAGTTGTATACCTATGCCTGGAAAAATGTCCAAGGATCAGTCTACTTATCTGATAAGCAAATAAGCAGACACCTTCAAGCAAAATTCATATACGCATAAAACAAGTAATAACATTGTAGTACACAGACTATATTGATTGTACTACAAAAGTAGCAGCTAGATAAGCTAGTTACGCACATCACTGTGACAAGACCCAGTCGTAACAGCTTTTAAAGGAGCATAACAATTTTCAGTACAAGGAAAGTCACAATGATTCTCAAAATTCAGGAGAAAGACAACTTTGTTAAACACCTTTCACAGATGGCAAGATCTAGGCTGGGATTCAGAAAAGATTATTATGAGGACATGCCTTAACCTGCTGTTTTCTCCTCATGGTAAGCCTTTTCTATTCTTTAGCTGCTCTGTCACTGAGGTTTCTCACTAGTAGGGGCTCAGCATGGAGGGCAGTCTTGCAAAAGCTACAGTCCAGGGGACTGGACAATGCTAATTACATATGGACTGTACCCTACAAGTGCCTGTGGCTCCTGAGTTATGCTGTGAGTGGCAGCATAAAATTTCACTGTTGGAAAAAGACAGCAGTTACCTATTCACTCCTATGGAAGCAGTCCTGGTTCTAGTACTTCCAGTGAAGATTTATGGATGTTTTAGTTTGTGTATATGCATGTGAATATGTTTTTGTGTGTGTGTGTGTGTGTGTGTGTGTGTGTGTGTGTGTGTGTGTGTGTGTGTGTGTGTGTGTGTGTGTGTGTGTGTTTGTGTGTGTGTGTGTTTGTGTGTGTGTGTGAGGTCTATATTAGAACATCGAAGGTTTAATGGTTCGAATCACTAAAGGTCGACCTTTAATGATCGAACTATTAAAATTTCAAATGTTCACAAAAAAAATAAATTAAAAAAAAAGAAAATCTAAAGGGTGTAGGCAGGGGGGCAAGCCACCCTGCAGCCCCCACACCCCTCGCTACTTAAATATACCAACTCCGAAACAGCACTACATTGAAGTAAATGGAAATCTCCCCTTACAGAGATTTCCATTTACTCGTTCGACGTTCTGCACTTTCGTTATTCTCGTGTTGACAATGTCGGATTCGACATTGTCAGCTTTCGAGAATATATAGATAACCGTGTGTGTGTGGGTGAGTGTCTGTGTGAGTGCACATGCGTGTGTGTGTGTGTGTGTGTGTGTGTAGCAGAGTGCTTTTGCCAATGAGATGCATACTCCAGGAGGGAGAACACTACAGTCTTCATGTCTGGCAACAGTAATATTAGCCAGAGTGTGTTTTATAGACATGCTAATGAGCCAGTAATAAGTTCATTTTCAAAGTGGCCATAGCTATCTCTGAAGGGGTGCAAGCCTGGAACACACAGAAAGCAGACTGATTTCCCTGGTGGAGATCAGGGAAACAACTGTGAAGTGCTGTCAAGGTTGGGTGGGGTGACTTATCAACATTAGTTCTTTGTAAAAGTGAGGAGTGGTTCAGCACTGACACCCATTTCATGACCCATCCTTGAGACATTACTGACCATGCACAGAGGTACTCCTAAATAATAAATACTCCACAGCAGTAATGTGATGTAGTATCAGGAGGCCTCAATACTTTGATGCCTTGAGTAATCAGAAGAGGCAAGCAGATCCAGTGACTGAGGAGGAGAGGCACAGGAAAAGGCTGATTGGCAGCTGTATGGAAGAAAGAATAAAACAACAACAAAAAATAAATAAAGTTTAATTTAGAAGGGGTTGGAGTTTTTTTATTAATTTGAACTGTGGTTGTAGTTCTGTAGATTGGGGAGTGGCACAAAGTTTGACGTAGGTGTTTTTTATTCTTTTTCTGCAGTTCTGCAAGCATAGAATTAGTATATTTAAATAAGGTGGGTAGGGACAACATTCCTCATATAAGTGAATGATGCAAAGGATAACAACATTTTACTTCAGGTTTTCCTTACATTTTCATTTGAATTTGTCAACCTGTTTGGTTGTGCATTTTTCCCATTTTGTTTCATGCTTAAGTAAACTGCTGCTGTGAGTATTGATACCATAACATGAATCAAAGTTACTTTAATACAATCAGTAATTATTTTACAGCAACTAATGACATTTCCAAAACTCCTCATGTTCTTCTGATTTATTAGATGTTTTAAAGTGAGATTAATTTGTGATGCTGGTTGTATTTGGTTGCCCCTTTGGGCTACTCTGTTCTGATAAACGTTGAAAGGACTACGTACTGAAATAAAGGTTGTCTATTCATTGTACGTTTCAGTGTACCATTATGTGAAGGTGCAGTGCACTGGCCAGTGATGGAAGAAATGGAATGTGTGGCAGAATCTGAGTACTAGTTTGAAGAAAATAGCCAGGGTGCAGAGGGGTGACCATGATGTCTCATCACCTGTGACATAACAAGTGAAAAAAGTGCTGAGACTAAATGTGGCTGAGATAGCACATAGTATGCAGACTCAAAATATAGTTATGGGACCTGATGGGGTTGAGTGAATCAAGTATGACATGAATATCCAGAGTCACGTTGCATGAATAAAGTTTTTGCACAACCAACATCATAATGCATGTTAATTGCCAAATTTGTGACATATGAGATAAAAAATATTGATATGTTATAGTAAACTCACAAGACTGAGAAGTGTCTGATGGGAATGGAGGAGAAGACAGGAAGTGAAAATGAAGACTGAATAGATAGATAGCAGGGAAGGAAAGCACTCCATGGTGTGTGTTAAAAACAACAGGTAGAGGACACTAAATTATTTAAGCATGCATTGGGAATAACAATGGTAAAGCATTTCACTGATGGATTCTGAACTGAACTATGTTGTCAGATTGATACTGACAGAATCTGTGATATGCTATGAGAACAGATATTGTGAAAATTATGGTAGCCAGGTAGAAAGCCATCAGTAAAAAGGAGGTCAGCATCTGTACAGTATGAATAGTCATGACACTGAAGAATAGACTACAATGTGCGTATAAAATAAACTGATATAAATGAATGCAGCTAAAATTTAAACTGACTTTCTGTGACAACCTGAAGTTGTCTGGAGAATGGGAAAGTGCTGATCTCTGACAGACTGGTTGCAGTGATTGTGAAGAAAAATAATCTTTTGGGACTACTGCAATTGCAGGCTGAACATAAGGATAACAATGCCATTAAATGATCAAGTTAATGTTGCTGGAGAAATAGATGATTAGTGAGAGGAAAGATCAGATTTCATTTAGAAGAAATTATCATTTATGTGTGCAGTTCTTGGAACAAGATAATAGGACCATCTGCTAAGTTCTGCTTGGAATGTGCACTGCATAAATATATTCAGAAGTTTGCTAATATGTGTTTATTGAAAGGTTAGCCATTCCATGGATATTAAGAGATAAACGGAGCTGTTACTTGGAATACACAAGTGACCATTTTCATAAATCCCATTGTTGATCATTATGATACAATGTACAACTTAGTTTTTAATCAAGTTCTGAGATAAGTCTATAGAAAATTATGAGCTTTGTGATATTGAATCATATATATATATATATATATATATATATATATATATATATATATATATATAAAACAAGCAATAAATAATCTAGCACTTTTTTACATTCCAGTTTTATAATGGATGAATAATGTAATAATGCATATGATGGGAGTTAAACCATAGCCTTGGGTTGTCTAAATATTTTAATTATACCTTACTTAGTTTGACTATCTGACATCCATGTTACATAAAGGGGTTTATTAAAATATATTATTTCATTGTTACCTTGAAGGAAAAAAGATAGCACATTGGTGCTTGCATTTACCTACATAAAAGATGCAACTTGAACAGATTTTTCTTATGATGCAACGTATAAAAGTATTTACGTTAGGTAAGCCTTAGCTAGATGAAATCTTTGCAGGAAGGTAAGTGCTAGTGCCCCATTTGCTTAAAGTGCACTTTTATACTTTTCTTTCATTTGTGTTTTACAGTTAATTTTATTTCTCAGTTTGCAGTTGTGAAAATTGCAAGTGGTTAGAAAACAAAATGCAGTTCTTTAAAGGAACAGTTGCTTGCTTCCATTACGGTTTGATTAACAGATCTTCATTTGTGTTAAATTTCAGTGTATAGTTTTCCATCTGTAGGACATAGCTAATTTGTCATACTAGGATATGAGACTCTCTTGTTCCTTCACTTACCATGGAAATGTAGTAGTTTATGCACTAATGCCATTTGTAATGCATTGTATGGTTAGTTTTTCATGATGTCATGGAAGGACTTTTCAACTTTAGAAAAATTTGTAAGGTGCTGTCCTTATCAACAAAATTAATCGCAAAAATAATCCAGCCTTTGCATCAAACATTATAAAATCTGATATTGTATGCATGTATGTGGTAAGAAAATTACTGTCATCTCTGAAGGTTTGTTATTTACATTTGTTAAATCCAATATCACTTCCTTGCCAGCTATAGGTCCCCATCTATGACCCAGGAAACCCATACCATGTATTTAAACTTATTAGAAACACTAACCATCCGACCCAATATCATATTCATGGATTACTTTAATTACCCCCACTAATAACTGGAAATCCTATAAGATACCAAATGTAAAGGCAGAGAGATTCTTGGATTTTGTAAATACAAACTCCCTGAACAAGATAATCAATACACCAACCAAGGGGGGGCGGGGGGGGGTAGCCATACCGGATCTAGTCCTCACTAATATGGAGAGTGCTGCACACCTCCTACTGTAATGTCTTCCCTGGTAAGGTCAGACAACAAAATGGCTTCCTTTGAAGTAAAAATATAACCTGGACCGCCAGCTAAACCTGGAATATTCAGGAATTACTCTAAGGCTAATCTCCTGATAATAAATGATAATTTAAGTATTTATTCTGTTTTTTTACTTGGAATACCTTCTCTTGCTTATTTTTAACAAGCTTATACTGTTTTTTAACTGTTTGCTGCATTATATAGTATCTGCACTTAAAACTTTACCTGGTCGAAAATTGGTCGAAAATCTGTTGTTTGTTTGTTTAATTTAACTGTTGAGGCTGCCCTCTAAAGTGTGATAGCCTGTGTAACTGATTTATCACTGCCTACTGTATTTCTGTGTGCTTTCTATCTGAAAAACAAAAAAATAATCCTTGTTTTCCCGCCTCTCCTCGACTAGTTTAGACCAGTTTACAGGCTCTGCTGTATTCTGGGCTGTGGTGTAGTTCCTGTGTTGTCCATTACCTTACTTGGATAGAAGGAAGTTTCTTTGCTCACCAGTGGGAGTGGGGAGCCTTGAGCAGCCTATCTGTCCCTGAAGGAGCGACCTCAGCACAAGAGCTCTAGTAATTGGTTGTTTTGGACCATTTCTAGCTCTTTTCAAGTTCCATGTTTAAAATCTGCCTCAGAGCGTTTTTTTCTGGCTATACTACTCAGAGACAGCTCCACGTGGTCCTGCAGAGTGGTCCTAGCTACAGAGAACTGAGAAAAGCGACTACTTTCCTGATTTAAGTATTTTTTCTGTTTTTTTTACGTGGAATACCTTCTCTTGCTTATTTTTAACAAGCTTATACTATTTTTTTAACTGTTTGCTGCATTATATAGTATCTGCACTTAAAATTTTACCTGGTCGAAAATTGGTTGAAAATCTGTTGTTTGTTTGTTTAAGTTAACTGTTGAGGCTGCCCACTAAAGTGTGCTAGCCTGTGTAACTGATTTATCACTGCCTACTGTATTTCTGTGTGCTTTCTATCTGAAAAACAAAAAAAACAAAAAAATAATCCTTGTTTTCCCGCCTCTCCTCAACTAGTTTAGACCAGTTTACAGGCTCTGCTGTATTCTGGGCTGTGGTGTAGTTCCTGTGTTGTCCATTACCTTACTTGGATAAAAGGAAGTTTCTTTGCTCACCAGTGGGAGTGGGGAGCCTTGAGCAGCCTATCTGTCCCTGAAGGAGTGACCTCAGCACAAGAGCTGTAAGGCTCATCCAGACTCTGCTACACTTTGCTGTGAAGGAAAGGTTAGTTTGCTTTTATTTTTTGTATTACTGTATTGCCTTTCTATATTTTGAATACTGTAGTTTGTTTTCTTTACCTTGTGTTTTGCTTGCATTCTGTTTTAACAGCATATTAAAACTTCAAAAGAGACCACAGCTCTCTCTGTTCTGAGTCAGGCAGAATTTTTTCCCGCCCTCCCACCCATTTAAGTTGTCTTGTTAAATACCACTGTCTTTCTAGTTGCTTGCCTCTTATGTTAATCTGACCATATATCTCATTTCTCTCTACTTTCACTGGCTTATGTGAGTAATCCCAAAATCATCATTTTTGAAATCCCACCCCTTCAATTATTTAAATTTATTGGCCATCCTACAGTATTTCATAGTACCAAAATACAAAAGTGACCACCCATTTCAATCCATCTTGCTGTTTTAAAAATAGTAACTCTCCACTAAACCTTAACTTTTTAAACAGGTAAAACTCAAGTTACCTACTTTCACATCTAACTTCTCTAGTGTACACTGCAGAGTGCATTCTTTTCAATCTTACCTTTAAGCATCCCTGTGACTAGCACTTTCTCTAATACCTTCTGGAAAGCACTAGGAAGCCTTAAACTCATACAAACACTGAACTCCCCTTGTTAACAAGGAGAAATTAATAGTAGGCACTAAACAGCCTATAATTGCAAAGTACCTTGCTAAGGAAACAGCTCCTATACTTTACAAAGAAAAAAAAAAGCCACAAACCAGGCATGTCCAAGGGTCAGCTTCCGGTGATTTCTCCTGTCCACCTGGTGAATCTGGACATACTGGGGCAATGCAGCAATTGCCTCGTGTACACAGACAACCCTCTCTTCCTACCACCCAACACTACAACCTGTGAGAGATGCACTTACATAGCCAAAATGGAAGCAAAGCTCTCTCCACCCAAGATTGTGCTAAACAGTCAAGAGGAGAAGGTTAACACCCACACTACACTTCAAGCAACACATAGCCCTTCTAAACCCGCACCACCAACACCCACATATAGCAACACTAAATCCACATATGCAGAGGCCCTTAACTGCAACCTGCCCAAGCAACAAAGACCTCTGAAGCTGAAACGCAAACAAACACCAATCACAACCAATGTGTCACATAGTTCACAACACCAGTGTGCCACCCAGCAACAGCCCCTAAGGCAAGACAATGTACCTAACACTTTAGTCATAGGTGACTCTATAGTCTGGCACACTGATGTCCCTCTCACCAGGTTGAATAAGGAGAAAATTACAGTCAGCTGCCTGTCGTGTGCCAGGATTTGCCACATAATGCATGCACTCAAGTCACTCCACAACAAGTACAAATATGACTCTGTCATTGTCCATGTTGGAGTGAATGACTTGAGATGTACCTCCCTGGACTACATGAAAGGAGACATGGAAGAGCTCTCGGATCATGTGGCCCAGGCAGTAGCATCCTGCCTTCGCCCAGAATTATACCACAATATAAGGATAAAATGATTGACTTCAACAATTGGCTAAGCTTATGGTGTCATTCAAAGGGGATCCAGTATCTGTCTGCCTGGGATGACATGATTGACAGACCACGATGCTTTGCCAGAGATGGTCTGCATCTGTTGCCCCTGGGATTCAGGTTACTGGCTAAGGCTCTTGCCACCCCTATAGTGCCTTTTTTAGGCAAACGTCAAAGGACAAAACCACCACTGTATCAGGTACAAGCATGCAAAATCTGAAGGTAATGCTACTCAATGCTAGAAGTCTAAACCTCAAAATGCACTCTCTCGACGCACTCCTAAAAATGGAGAACATCGATATCTGTGCAGAAACTGAGACCTTGTTCAAGGCTCCAGAGAGCACCCCTGCAATACCAGGCTACAACTCTTACCACACTTTTCGGCCACCAAACCAGGACCGAAACACTAAAGGTGGAGGAGTGTCAATTATCACCAAGGATATTCACACCACCAGGCTAGTTGGCCAACACAATGTGTCTGAAATTCTCCAAGTGCAACTAACACTAGGTAAGACTGCAATCCAAATTGTAGCTTGCTACAGATCCCACACCATACCCCAAGATTCTCACTACACCTTTCTAAACATACTGGAAAATATTAAGATAGAACCAAACACCCTAATACTGGGTGATTTTAACTACACTGCTATTAACTGGGAAAACTACTCATGTCCCAACACCTTTGCGCAATGGTTCTTGGAATTCATAAATTCCAACGCCCTGGATCAACTAATCCATAGTCCGACCAGGGGCTCCAATATCCTAGACCTGGTCATTACCAACATGGGAAATCAATGCTCCATACCTATGGTCACCCCCTCGTTATTCAGGTCTGACCATAAGCTAATCACCCTTAACATCCACATCTCACCACCAAGACCCAGTAAAGAAACCACCATAAAAACTTCTCCAAAGCCAACTTCATGCTACTCAAGTCAGAAGTGACAAACTTCATGACACCCATGCAGACGGGAACTGAAAGTTCAACTGCTGAATCCTACACTAAGGCACTGTACGAGCACATCCACTCATGCATGAATCGTGCCATCCCAAATAGAACCAAATGCTCTCATCCAAAAAAAGGAAGCCAATCTGGTGGTCCCCTGCCATAAACAAACTTTACAACAAAAGGAAGAAACTTTTGCAGAAAAGAGGAAAATCCCAGGATGCAAAAACTCCTTACTAGCCTCAGTAAGAAACTGAGAAGCCTCATAAAATCCTCCAAAGCTAGTTACGAAAATAAAATTGCCAAAGATTCCAAAGACAACCACAAAGCATTCTATAACTATGTCAAGAATCTAAATGGCAATGCTCAGATCTGCTCTGAGCTAAAACAGAATGGCATTAAATATACTGATCCGAAGGATATTGCCAATATCCTGGCAGATCGATTCAGTGCCAACTTCACCCCCTCTCACCCCTAAATGGCCCATCTCAATACCGGAAGATTGCCAAATTCCAGTAATAACAGCCACACAGGTACAAAACGCACTCTCTAAAGCCAAGAATACAGCATCCATGGGACCAGATGACATCCCGGGCTGTGTACTACATGAACTACAATATGAACTGGCACCTCACCTAAGTGTCATGTTTAATCATAGCCACACCTCAGGTTTGTGCCCACTGAGTGGCACAGAGCTACAGTTATCCCAATCCACAAGGGGGGATCCACCTTGGATCCCAGAAACTACCGTCCCATCAGTCTGACAAGCTTTATCTGCAAGGCCATGGAGGGTATTATCATGGAACTTATAAACAAAGACATTAGCAACCTTCAAACACTGGACCCCACCCAGTTTGGGTTTGTGAAGGGCCGATCTTGTCTCCTGAACCTGATTGACTTCTTTGAATCAGTCTCCAGAGCCATGGACAAGGGTAAGGTGGTCCACACAGCCTATCTAGACCTTGCCAAGGCCTTTGACACCATCCCCCACTCTGGAAGCATAGATAAACTTACTAAGTTGGGCGTTAATCCCTATGTCACCCAATGGGTTGCTAAATGACTTACTGATAGAACCCACACTGTAAAAGTAGCCGACTCCAAATCCAGCTCCAGACAAGTGACAAGTGGAGTACCTCAGGGTTCAGTCCTGGGGCCGCTCTTGTTTGGCATCTACTTCTCTGAAGTACAGGTCAACACTAAGGGACTCTGGCTAACAAAGTTTGCAGATGACTGCAAACTGGGAGCCATTATTGAATCCCCAAATGATGTGGATACTCTACAAAAGGGCATTACAGAAACATATGCTTGGTGCCAGAGCCATGGGCTCAAGCTCAATGCCAAGAAATGTATTGTTATCCCCTTTGGGAAAAACATGTATCCATGAATTACCATATAGGTGGCAGTACACTAAACACAGAAAGTGTGATAAGAGACTTAGGGACACAGGTGGACAGTGGTCTCACCTTCGATAACCACATCGCCACAACAGTCAGTAAATCCTTCTATGTGGCACACCTCATCATGAAGGGCTTTTCATCCAGAAAAAAGGAGGTCATTGTCCCACTGTACTCATCCCTCATTAGACCCATTATAGAATACAACACCCCATTTGGTATGTACCTCTCAAGACATCTGCAACAACTGGAAAGGCCTTAGAAATACCTCACTAAAAGAATCACAGGCCTAAAGCAGATGCCCAATGCTGACCGCTTTAAAAAATTCCAGCTATACTCTGTCACATATCATCTACTCAGAGGCAATCTCTGCTTAACATACAAGGCCATGTCAAACCCAGAGCTGTAGGACATGCTACACTTAAAGAAATCCCAATCCCTCAGAGCTACACGCTCCAGGGATCTAAACCTTGTCATCACAATAAACAAAACATGCTGGAGGGATAGGTCCCTGACCCAGTTACTCCCCAGACTCTGGAATAGATTGCCCATACATGTCAAGCAGAGTGCCTCTTTGGACCTCTTCAAGAGGAACCTTGACGATTGGATGGGAGAAAGGAAATTCACCCCAGGGATCACGTCAGTCACCCTGCTAGACAGGGGTTCAGGAAAGTAAATAATGTGGGAAGAAATAGCCAGGGAATTGTTATAGCTAGGCTTGTATAGGCCCTAGGGCTGATAGCCTAGTACCAACCTATGAACCTATGAACCTATGAATTGGTTGTTTTAGACCATTTCTAGCTCTTTTCAAGTTCCTATTTAAAATCCGCCTCAGAGCGTTTTTTTCTGGCTATACTACTCAGAGACAGCTCCACGTGGTCCTGCAGAGTGGTCCTAGCTACAGAGAACTGAGAAAAGCGACTACTTTCCAGATTTAAGTATTTTTTCTGTTTTTTTACTTGGAATACCTTCTCTTGCTTATTTTAAACAAGCTTATACTGTTTTTTAACTGTTTGCTGCATTATATAGTATCTGCACTTAAAATTTTACCTGGTCGAAAATTGATCGAAAATCTGTTGTTTGTTTGTTTAATTTAACTGTTGAGGCTGCCCACTAAAGTGTGCTAGCCTGTGTAACTGATTTATTGCTGCCTTCTGTATTTCTGGGTGTTTTCTATCTCAAATAAAAAAAAAAAAATAATCCTTGTTTTCCCGCCTCTCCTCGACTAGTTTAGACCAGTTTACAGGCTTTGCTGTATTCTGGGCTGTGGTGTAGTTCCTGTGTTGTCCATTACCTTACTTGGATAAGAAGGAAGTTTCTTTGCTCACCAGTGGGAGTGGGGAGCCTTGAGCAGCCTATCTGTCCCTGAAGGAGTGACCTCAGCACAAGAGCTGTAGTAATTGGTTGTTTTGGACCATTTCTAGCTCTTTTGAAGTTCCCTGTTTAAAATCCGCCTCAGAGCATTTTTTTCTGGCTATACTACTCAGAGACAGCTCCACGTGGTCCTGCAGAGTGGTCCTAGCTACAGAGAACTGAGAAAAGCGACTACTTTCCAGATTTAAGTATTTTTTCTGTTTTTACTTGGAATACCTTCTCTTGCTTATTTTAAACAAGCTTATACTGTTTTTTAACTGTTTGCTGCATTATATAGTATCTGCACTTAAAATTTTACCTGGTCGAAAATTGATCGAAAATCTGTTGTTTGTTTGTTTAATTTAACTGTTGAGGCTGCCCACTAAAGTGTGCTAGCCTGTGTAACTGATTTATTGCTGCCTTCTGTATTTCTGGGTGTTTTCTATCTAAAAACAAAAAAAAAAAATAATCCTTGTTTTCCCGCCTCTCCTCGACTAGTTTAGACCAGTTTACAGGCTTTGCTGTATTCTGGGCTGTGGTGTAGTTCCTGTGTTGTCCATTACCTTACTTGGATAAGAAGGAAGTTTCTTTGCTCACCAGTGGGAGTGGGGAGCCTTGAGCAGCCTATCTGTCCCTGAAGGAGTGACCTCAGCACAAGAGCTGTAGTAATTGGTTGTTTTGGACCATTTCTAGCTCTTTTGAAGTTCCCTGTTTAAAATCCACCTCAGAGCATTTTTTTCTGGCTATACTACTCAGAGACAGCTCCACGTGGTCCTGCAGAGTGGTCCTAGCTACAGAGAACTGAGAAAAGCGACTACTTTCCAGATTTAAGTATTTTTTCTGTTTTTTACTTGGAATACCTTCTCTTGCTTATTTTAAACAAGCTTATACTGTTTTTTAACTGTTTGCTGCATTATATAGTATCTGCACTTAAAATTTTACCTGGTCGAAAATTGATCGAAAATCTGTTGTTTGTTTGTTTAATTTAACTGTTGAGGCTGCCCACTAAAGTGTGCTAGCCTGTGTAACTGATTTATTGCTGCCTTCTGTATTTCTGGGTGTTTTCTATCTAAAAACAAAAAAACAAAAAAATAATCCTTGTTTTCCCGCCTCTCCTCGACTAGTTTAGACCAGTTTACAGGCTTTGCTGTATTCTGGGCTGTGGTGTAGTTCCTGTGTTGTCCATTACCTTACTTGGATAAGAAGGAAGTTTCTTTGCTCACCAGTGGGAGTGGGGAGCCTTGAGCAGCCTATCTGTCCCTGAAGGAGTGACCTCAGCACAAGAGCTGTAGTAATTGGTTGTTTTGGACCATTTCTAGCTCTTTTGAAGTTCCCTGTTTAAAATCCACCTCAGAGCATTTTTTTCTGGCTATACTACTCAGAGACAGCTCCACGTGGTCCTGCAGAGTGGTCCTAGCTACAGAGAACTGAGAAAAGCGACTACTTTCCAGATTTAAGTATTTTTTCTGTTTTTTACTTGGAATACCTTCTCTTGCTTATTTTAAACAAGCTTATACTGTTTTTTAACTGTTTGCTGCATTATATAGTATCTGCACTTAAAATTTTACCTGGTCGAAAATTGATCGAAAATCTGTTGTTTGTTTGTTTAATTTAACTGTTGAGGCTGCCCACTAAAGTGTGCTAGCCTGTGTAACTGATTTATTGCTGCCTTCTGTATTTCTGGGTGTTTTCTATCTAAAACCAAAAAAAACAAAAAATAATCCTTGTTTTCCCGCCTCTCCTCGACTAGTTTAGACCAGTTTACAGGCTTTGCTGTATTCTGGGCTGTGGTGTAGTTCCTGTGTTGTCCATTACCTTACTTGGATAAGAAGGAAGTTTCTTTGCTCACCAGTGGGAGTGGGGAGCCTTGAGCAGCCTATCTGTCCCTGAAGGAGTGACCTCAGCACAAGAGCTGTAGTAATTGGTTGTTTTGGACCATTTCTAGCTCTTTTGAAGTTCCCTGTTTAAAATCCACCTCAGAGCATTTTTTCTGGCTATACTACTCAGAGACAGCTCCACGTGGTCCTGCAGAGTGGTCCTAGCTACAGAGAACTGAGAAAAGCGACTACTTTCCAGATTTAAGTATTTTTTCTGTTTTTTACTTGGAATACCTTCTCTTGCTTATTTTAAACAAGCTTATACTGTTTTTTAACTGTTTGCTGCATTATATAGTATCTGCACTTAAAATTTTACCTGGTCGAAAATTGATCGAAAATCTGTTGTTTGTTTGTTTAATTTAACTGTTGAGGCTGCCCACTAAAGTGTGCTAGCCTGTGTAACTGATTTATTGCTGCCTTCTGTATTTCTGGGTGTTTTCTATCTAAAAACAAAACAAAAAATAATCCTTGTTTTCCGCCTCTCCTCGACTAGTTTAGACCAGTTTACAGGCTTTGCTGTATTCTGGGCTGTGGTGTAGTTCCTGTGTTGTCCATTACCTTACTTGGATAAGAAGGAAGTTTCTTTGCTCACCAGTGGGAGTGGGGAGCCTTGAGCAGCCTATCTGTCCCTGAAGGAGTGACCTCAGCACAAGAGCTGTAGTAATTGGTTGTTTTGGACCATTTCTAGCTCTTTTGAAGTTCCCTGTTTAAAATCCACCTCAGAGCATTTTTTTCTGGCTATACTACTCAGAGACAGCTCCACGTGGTCCTGCAGAGTGGTCCTAGCTACAGAGAACTGAGAAAAGCGACTACTTTCCAGATTTAAGTATTTTTTCTGTTTTTTACTTGGAATACCTTCTCTTGCTTATTTTAAACAAGCTTATACTGTTTTTTAACTGTTTGCTGCATTATATAGTATCTGCACTTAAAATTTTACCTGGTCGAAAATTGATCGAAAATCTGTTGTTTGTTTGTTTAATTTAACTGTTGAGGCTGCCCACTAAAGTGTGCTAGCCTGTGTAACTGATTTATTGCTGCCTTCTGTATTTCTGGGTGTTTTCTATCTAAAAACAAAAAAACAAAAAAATAATCCTTGTTTTCCCGCCTCTCCTCGACTAGTTTAGACCAGTTTACAGGCTTTGCTGTATTCTGGGCTGTGGTGTAGTTCCTGTGTTGTCCATTACCTTACTTGGATAAGAAGGAAGTTTCTTTGCTCACCAGTGGGAGTGGGGAGCCTTGAGCAGCCTATCTGTCCCTGAAGGAGTGACCTCAGCACAAGAGCTGTAGTAATTGGTTGTTTTGGACCATTTCTAGCTCTTTTGAAGTTCCCTGTTTAAAATCCACCTCAGAGCATTTTTTCTGGCTATACTACTCAGAGACAGCTCCACGTGGTCCTGCAGAGTGGTCCTAGCTACAGAGAACTGAGAAAAGCGACTACTTTCCAGATTTAAGTATTTTTTCTGTTTTTTACTTGGAATACCTTCTCTTGCTTATTTTAAACAAGCTTATACTGTTTTTTAACTGTTTGCTGCATTATATAGTATCTGCACTTAAAATTTTACCTGGTCGAAAATTGATCGAAAATCTGTTGTTTGTTTGTTTAATTTAACTGTTGAGGCTGCCCACTAAAGTGTGCTAGCCTGTGTAACTGATTTATTGCTGCCTTCTGTATTTCTGGGTGTTTTCTATCTAAAAAAAAAAACAAAAAAATAATCCTTGTTTTCCCACCTCTCCTCGACTAGTTTAGACCAGTTTACAGGCTTTGCTGTATTCTGGGCTGTGGTGTAGTTCCTGTGTTGTCCATTACCTTACTTGGATAAGAAGGAAGTTTCTTTGCTCACCAGTGGGAGTGGGGAGCCTTGAGCAGCCTATCTGTCCCTGAAGGAGTGACCTCAGCACAAGAGCTGTAGTAATTGGTTGTTTTGGACCATTTCTAGCTCTTTTGAAGTTCCCTGTTTAAAATCCACCTCAGAGCATTTTTTTCTGGCTATACTACTCAGAGACAGCTCCACGTGGTCCTGCAGAGTGGTCCTAGCTACAGAGAACTGAGAAAAGCGACTACTTTCCAGATTTAAGTATTTTTTCTGTTTTTTACTTGGAATACCTTCTCTTGCTTATTTTAAACAAGCTTATACTGTTTTTTAACTGTTTGCTGCATTATATAGTATCTGCACTTAAAATTTTACCTGGTCGAAAATTGATCGAAAATCTGTTGTTTGTTTGTTTAATTTAACTGTTGAGGCTGCCCACTAAAGTGTGCTAGCCTGTGTAACTGATTTATTGCTGCCTTCTGTATTTCTGGGTGTTTTCTATCTCAAATAAAAAAAAACAAATAATCCTTGTTTTCCCGCCTCTCCTCGACTAGTTTAGACCAGTTTACAGGCTTTGCTGTATTCTGGGCTGTGGTGTAGTTCCTGTGTTGTCCATTACCTTACTTGGATAAGAAGGAAGTTTCTTTGCTCACCAGTGGGAGTGGGGAGCCTTGAGCAGCCTATCTGTCCCTGAAGGAGTGACCTCAGCACAAGAGCTGTAGTAATTGGTTGTTTTGGACCATTTCTAGCTCTTTTGAAGTTCCCTGTTTAAAATCCACCTCAGAGCATTTTTTCTGGCTATACTACTCAGAGACAGCTCCACGTGGTCCTGCAGAGTGGTCCTAGCTACAGAGAACTGAGAAAAGCGACTACTTTCCAGATTTAAGTAGTTTTTCTGTTTTTTACTTGGAATACCTTCTCTTGCTTATTTTAAACAAGCTTATACTGTTTTTTAACTGTTTGCTGCATTATATAGTATCTGCACTTAAAATTTTACCTGGTCGAAAATTGATCGAAAATCTGTTGTTTGTTTGTTTAATTTAACTGTTGAGGCTGCCCACTAAAGTGTGCTAGCCTGTGTAACTGATTTATTGCTGCCTTCTGTATTTCTGGGTGTTTTCTATCTCAAATAAAAAAAAACAAAAAATAATCCTTGTTTTCCCGCCTCTCCTCGACTAGTTTAGACCAGTTTACAGGCTTTGCTGTATTCTGGGCTGTGGTGTAGTTCCTGTGTTGTCCATTACCTTACTTGGATAAGAAGGAAGTTTCTTTGCTCACCAGTGGGAGTGGGGAGCCTTGAGCAGCCTATCTGTCCCTGAAGGAGTGACCTCAGCACAAGAGCTGTAGTAATTGGTTGTTTTGGACCATTTCTAGCTCTTTTGAAGTTCCCTGTTTAAAATCCACCTCAGAGCATTTTTTTCTGGCTATACTACTCAGAGACAGCTCCACGTGGTCCTGCAGAGTGGTCCTAGCTACAGAGAACTGAGAAAAGCGACTACTTTCCAGATTTAAGTATTTTTTCTGTTTTTTACTTGGAATACCTTCTCTTGCTTATTTTAAACAAGCTTATACTGTTTTTTAACTGTTTGCTGCATTATATAGTATCTGCACTTAAAATTTTACCTGGTCGAAAATTGATCGAAAATCTGTTGTTTGTTTGTTTAATTTAACTGTTGAGGCTGCCCACTAAAGTGTGCTAGCCTGTGTAACTGATTTATTGCTGCCTTCTGTATTTCTGGGTGTTTTCTATCTAAAAACAAAAAAACAAAAAAAATCCTTGTTTTCCCGCCTCTCCTCGACTAGTTTAGACCAGTTTACAGGCTTTGCTGTATTCTGGGCTGTGGTGTAGTTCCTGTGTTGTCCATTACCTTACTTGGATAAGAAGGAAGTTTCTTTGCTCACCAGTGGGAGTGGGGAGCCTTGAGCAGCCTATCTGTCCCTGAAGGAGTGACCTCAGCACAAGAGCTGTAGTAATTGGTTGTTTTGGACCATTTCTAGCTCTTTTGAAGTTCCCTGTTTAAAATCCACCTCAGAGCATTTTTTCTGGCTATACTACTCAGAGACAGCTCCACGTGGTCCTGCAGAGTGGTCCTAGCTACAGAGAACTGAGAAAAGCGACTACTTTCCAGATTTAAGTATTTTTTCTGTTTTTTACTTGGAATACCTTCTCTTGCTTATTTTAAACAAGCTTATACTGTTTTTTAACTGTTTGCTGCATTATATAGTATCTGCACTTAAAATTTTACCTGGTCGAAAATTGATCGAAAATCTGTTGTTTGTTTGTTTAATTTAACTGTTGAGGCTGCCCACTAAAGTGTGCTAGCCTGTGTAACTGATTTATTGCTGCCTTCTGTATTTCTGGGTGTTTTCTATCTAAAAAAAAAACAAAAAATAATCCTTGTTTTTCCGCCTCTCCTCGACTAGTTTAGACCAGTTTACAGGCTTTGCTGTATTCTGGGCTGTGGTGTAGTTCCTGTGTTGTCCATTACCTTACTTGGATAAGAAGGAAGTTTCTTTGCTCACCAGTGGGAGTGGGGAGCCTTGAGCAGCCTATCTGTCCCTGAAGGAGTGACCTCAGCACAAGAGCTGTAGTAATTGGTTGTTTTGGACCATTTCTAGCTCTTTTGAAGTTCCCTGTTTAAAATCCACCTCAGAGCATTTTTTTCTGGCTATACTACTCAGAGACAGCTCCACGTGGTCCTGCAGAGTGGTCCTAGCTACAGAGAACTGAGAAAAGCGACTACTTTCCAGATTTAAGTATTTTTTCTGTTTTTTACTTGGAATACCTTCTCTTGCTTATTTTAAACAAGCTTATACTGTTTTTTAACTGTTTGCTGCATTATATAGTATCTGCACTTAAAATTTTACCTGGTCGAAAATTGATCGAAAATCTGTTGTTTGTTTGTTTAATTTAACTGTTGAGGCTGCCCACTAAAGTGTGCTAGCCTGTGTAACTGATTTATTGCTGCCTTCTGTATTTCTGGGTGTTTTCTATCTAAAAACAAAAAAACAAAAAAAAATCCTTGTTTTCCGCCTCTCCTCGACTAGTTTAGACCAGTTTACAGGCTTTGCTGTATTCTGGGCTGTGGTGTAGTTCCTGTGTTGTCCATTACCTTACTTGGATAAGAAGGAAGTTTCTTTGCTCACCAGTGGGAGTGGGGAGCCTTGAGCAGCCTATCTGTCCCTGAAGGAGTGACCTCAGCACAAGAGCTGTAGTAATTGGTTGTTTTGGACCATTTCTAGCTCTTTTGAAGTTCCCTGTTTAAAATCCACCTCAGAGCATTTTTTTCTGGCTATACTACTCAGAGACAGCTCCACGTGGTCCTGCAGAGTGGTCCTAGCTACAGAGAACTGAGAAAAGCGACTACTTTCCAGATTTAAGTATTTTTTCTGTTTTTACTTGGAATACCTTCTCTTGCTTATTTTAAACAAGCTTATACTGTTTTTTAACTGTTTGCTGCATTATATAGTATCTGCACTTAAAATTTTACCTGGTCGAAAATTGATCGAAAATCTGTTGTTTGTTTGTTTAATTTAACTGTTGAGGCTGCCCACTAAAGTGTGCTAGCCTGTGTAACTGATTTATTGCTGCCTTCTGTATTTCTGGGTGTTTTCTATCTAAAAACAAAAAAACAAAAAAATAATCCTTGTTTTCCCGCCTCTCCTCGACTAGTTTAGACCAGTTTACAGGCTTTGCTGTATTCTGGGCTGTGGTGTAGTTCCTGTGTTGTCCATTACCTTACTTGGATAAGAAGGAAGTTTCTTTGCTCACCAGTGGGAGTGGGGAGCCTTGAGCAGCCTATCTGTCCCTGAAGGAGTGACCTCAGCACAAGAGCTGTAGTAATTGGTTGTTTTGGACCATTTCTAGCTCTTTTGAAGTTCCCTGTTTAAAATCCACCTCAGAGCATTTTTTTCTGGCTATACTACTCAGAGACAGCTCCACGTGGTCCTGCAGAGTGGTCCTAGCTACAGAGAACTGAGAAAAGCGACTACTTTCCAGATTTAAGTATTTTTTCTGTTTTTTACTTGGAATACCTTCTCTTGCTTATTTTAAACAAGCTTATACTGTTTTTTAACTGTTTGCTGCATTATATAGTATCTGCACTTAAAATTTTACCTGGTCGAAAATTGATCGAAAATCTGTTGTTTGTTTGTTTAATTTAACTGTTGAGGCTGCCCACTAAAGTGTGCTAGCCTGTGTAACTGATTTATTGCTGCCTTCTGTATTTCTGGGTGTTTTCTATCTAAAAAAAAAAAACAAAAAATTAATCCTTGTTTTCCCGCCTCTCCTCGACTAGTTTAGACCAGTTTACAGGCTTTGCTGTATTCTGGGCTGTGGTGTAGTTCCTGTGTTGTCCATTACCTTACTTGGATAAGAAGGAAGTTTCTTTGCTCACCAGTGGGAGTGGGGAGCCTTGAGCAGCCTATCTGTCCCTGAAGGAGTGACCTCAGCACAAGAGCTGTAGTAATTGGTTGTTTTGGACCATTTCTAGCTCTTTTGAAGTTCCCTGTTTAAAATCCACCTCAGAGCATTTTTTTCTGGCTATACTACTCAGAGACAGCTCCACGTGGTCCTGCAGAGTGGTCCTAGCTACAGAGAACTGAGAAAAGCGACTACTTTCCAGATTTAAGTATTTTTTCTGTTTTTTACTTGGAATACCTTCTCTTGCTTATTTTAAACAAGCTTATACTGTTTTTTAACTGTTTGCTGCATTATATAGTATCTGCACTTAAAATTTTACCTGGTCGAAAATTGATCGAAAATCTGTTGTTTGTTTGTTTAATTTAACTGTTGAGGCTGCCCACTAAAGTGTGCTAGCCTGTGTAACTGATTTATTGCTGCCTTCTGTATTTCTGGGTGTTTTCTATCTAAAACAAAAAAAAAAAAAAATAATCCTTGTTTTCCCGCCTCTCCTCGACTAGTTTAGACCAGTTTACAGGCTTTGCTGTATTCTGGGCTGTGGTGTAGTTCCTGTGTTGTCCATTACCTTACTTGGATAAGAAGGAAGTTTCTTTGCTCACCAGTGGGAGTGGGGAGCCTTGAGCAGCCTATCTGTCCCTGAAGGAGTGACCTCAGCACAAGAGCTGTAGTAATTGGTTGTTTTGGACCATTTCTAGCTCTTTTGAAGTTCCCTGTTTAAAATCCACCTCAGAGCATTTTTTTCTGGCTATACTACTCAGAGACAGCTCCACGTGGTCCTGCAGAGTGGTCCTAGCTACAGAGAACTGAGAAAAGCGACTACTTTCCAGATTTAAGTATTTTTTCTGTTTTTTACTTGGAATACCTTCTCTTGCTTATTTTAAACAAGCTTATACTGTTTTTTAACTGTTTGCTGCATTATATAGTATCTGCACTTAAAATTTTACCTGGTCGAAAATTGATCGAAAATCTGTTGTTTGTTTGTTTAATTTAACTGTTGAGGCTGCCCACTAAAGTGTGCTAGCCTGTGTAACTGATTTATTGCTGCCTTCTGTATTTCTGGGTGTTTTCTATCTAAAAAAGAAACAAAAAAAATAATCCTTGTTTTTCCGCCTCTCCTCGACTAGTTTAGACCAGTTTACAGGCTTTGCTGTATTCTGGGCTGTGGTGTAGTTCCTGTGTTGTCCATTACCTTACTTGGATAAGAAGGAAGTTTCTTTGCTCACCAGTGGGAGTGGGGAGCCTTGAGCAGCCTATCTGTCCCTGAAGGAGTGACCTCAGCACAAGAGCTGTAGTAATTGGTTGTTTTGGACCATTTCTAGCTCTTTTGAAGTTCCCTGTTTAAAATCCACCTCAGAGCATTTTTTTCTGGCTATACTACTCAGAGACAGCTCCACGTGGTCCTGCAGAGTGGTCCTAGCTACAGAGAACTGAGAAAAGCGACTACTTTCCAGATTTAAGTATTTTTTCTGTTTTTACTTGGAATACCTTCTCTTGCTTATTTTAAACAAGCTTATACTGTTTTTTAACTGTTTGCTGCATTATATAGTATCTGCACTTAAAATTTTACCTGGTCGAAAATTGATCGAAAATCTGTTGTTTGTTTGTTTAATTTAACTGTTGAGGCTGCCCACTAAAGTGTGCTAGCCTGTGTAACTGATTTATTGCTGCCTTCTGTATTTCTGGGTGTTTTCTATCTAAAACAAAAAAAAAACAAAAAATAATCCTTGTTTTCCTGCCTCTCCTCGACTAGTTTAGACCAGTTTACAGGCTTTGCTGTATTCTGGGCTGTGGTGTAGTTCCTGTGTTGTCCATTACCTTACTTGGATAAGAAGGAAGTTTCTTTGCTCACCAGTGGGAGTGGGGAGCCTTGAGCAGCCTATCTGTCCCTGAAGGAGTGACCTCAGCACAAGAGCTGTAGTAATTGGTTGTTTTGGACCATTTCTAGCTCTTTTGAAGTTCCCTGTTTAAAATCCGCCTCAGAGCATTTTTTTCTGGCTATACTACTCAGAGACAGCTCCACGTGGTCCTGCAGAGTGGTCCTAGCTACAGAGAACTGAGAAAAGCGACTACTTTCCAGATTTAAGTATTTTTTCTGTTTTTTACTTGGAATACCTTCTCTTGCTTATTTTAAACAAGCTTATACTGTTTTTTAACTGTTTGCTGCATTATATAGTATCTGCACTTAAAATTTTACCTGGTCGAAAATTGATCGAAAATCTGTTGTTTGTTTGTTTAATTTAACTGTTGAGGCTGCCCACTAAAGTGTGCTAGCCTGTGTAACTGATTTATTGCTGCCTTCTGTATTTCTGGGTGTTTTCTATCTAAAAACAAAAAAACAAAAAAATAATCCTTGTTTTCCCGCCTCTCCTCGACTAGTTTAGACCAGTTTACAGGCTTTGCTGTATTCTGGGCTGTGGTGTAGTTCCTGTGTTGTCCATTACCTTACTTGGATAAGAAGGAAGTTTCTTTGCTCACCAGTGGGAGTGGGGAGCCTTGAGCAGCCTATCTGTCCCTGAAGGAGTGACCTCAGCACAAGAGCTGTAGTAATTGGTTGTTTTGGACCATTTCTAGCTCTTTTGAAGTTCCCTGTTTAAAATCCACCTCAGAGCATTTTTTTCTGGCTATACTACTCAGAGACAGCTCCACGTGGTCCTGCAGAGTGGTCCTAGCTACAGAGAACTGAGAAAAGCGACTACTTTCCAGATTTAAGTATTTTTTCTGTTTTTTACTTGGAATACCTTCTCTTGCTTATTTTAAACAAGCTTATACTGTTTTTTAACTGTTTGCTGCATTATATAGTATCTGCACTTAAAATTTTACCTGGTCGAAAATTGATCGAAAATCTGTTGTTTGTTTGTTTAATTTAACTGTTGAGGCTGCCCACTAAAGTGTGCTAGCCTGTGTAACTGATTTATTGCTGCCTTCTGTATTTCTGGGTGTTTTCTATCTAAAAACAAAAAATAATCCTTGTTTTCCCGCCTCTCCTCGACTAGTTTAGACCAGTTTACAGGCTTTGCTGTATTCTGGGCTGTGGTGTAGTTCCTGTGTTGTCCATTACCTTACTTGGATAAGAAGGAAGTTTCTTTGCTCACCAGTGGGAGTGGGGAGCCTTGAGCAGCCTATCTGTCCCTGAAGGAGTGACCTCAGCACAAGAGCTGTAGTAATTGGTTGTTTTGGACCATTTCTAGCTCTTTTGAAGTTCCCTGTTTAAAATCCACCTCAGAGCATTTTTTTCTGGCTATACTACTCAGAGACAGCTCCACGTGGTCCTGCAGAGTGGTCCTAGCTACAGAGAACTGAGAAAAGTGACTACTTTCCAGATTTAAGTATTTTTTCTGTTTTTACTTGGAATACCTTCTCTTGCTTATTTTAAACAAGCTTATACTGTTTTTTAACTGTTTGCTGCATTATATAGTATCTGCACTTAAAATTTTACCTGGTCGAAAATTGATCGAAAATCTGTTGTTTGTTTGTTTAATTTAACTGTTGAGGCTGCCCACTAAAGTGTGCTAGCCTGTGTAACTGATTTATTGCTGCCTTCTGTATTTCTGGGTGTTTTCTATCTCAAATAAAAAAAAAAAATAATCCTTGTTTTCCCACCTCTCCTCGACTAGTTTAGACCAGTTTACAGGCTTTGCTGTATTCTGGGCTGTGGTGTAGTTCCTGTGTTGTCCATTACCTTACTTGGATAAGAAGGAAGTTTCTTTGCTCACCAGTGGGAGTGGGGAGCCTTGAGCAGCCTATCTGTCCCTGAAGGAGTGACCTCAGCACAAGAGCTGTAGTAATTGGTTGTTTTGGACCATTTCTAGCTCTTTTGAAGTTCCCTGTTTAAAATCCACCTCAGAGCATTTTTTTCTGGCTATACTACTCAGAGACAGCTCCACGTGGTCCTGCAGAGTGGTCCTAGCTACAGAGAACTGAGAAAAGCGACTACTTTCCAGATTTAAGTATTTTTTCTGTTTTTTACTTGGAATACCTTCTCTTGCTTATTTTAAACAAGCTTATACTGTTTTTTAACTGTTTGCTGCATTATATAGTATCTGCACTTAAAATTTTACCTGGTCGAAAATTGATCGAAAATCTGTTGTTTGTTTGTTTAATTTAACTGTTGAGGCTGCCCACTAAAGTGTGCTAGCCTGTGTAACTGATTTATTGCTGCCTTCTGTATTTCTGGGTGTTTTCTATCTAAAAACAAAAAAACAAAAAATAATCCTTGTTTTCCCGCCTCTCCTCGACTAGTTTAGACCAGTTTACAGGCTTTGCTGTATTCTGGGCTGTGGTGTAGTTCCTGTGTTGTCCATTACCTTACTTGGATAAGAAGGAAGTTTCTTTGCTCACCAGTGGGAGTGGGGAGCCTTGAGCAGCCTATCTGTCCCTGAAGGAGTGACCTCAGCACAAGAGCTGTAGTAATTGGTTGTTTTGGACCATTTCTAGCTCTTTTGAAGTTCCCTGTTTAAAATCCGCCTCAGAGCATTTTTTTCTGGCTATACTACTCAGAGACAGCTCCACGTGGTCCTGCAGAGTGGTCCTAGCTACAGAGAACTGAGAAAAGCGACTACTTTCCAGATTTAAGTATTTTTTCTGTTTTTTACTTGGAATACCTTCTCTTGCTTATTTTAAACAAGCTTATACTGTTTTTTAACTGTTTGCTGCATTATATAGTATCTGCACTTAAAATTTTACCTGGTCGAAAATTGATCGAAAATCTGTTGTTTGTTTGTTTAATTTAACTGTTGAGGCTGCCCACTAAAGTGTGCTAGCCTGTGTAACTGATTTATTGCTGCCTTCTGTATTTCTGGGTGTTTTCTATCTAAAAACAAAAAAAACAAAAAAAAATCCTTGTTTTCCCGCCTCTCCTCGACTAGTTTAGACCAGTTTACAGGCTTTGCTGTATTCTGGGCTGTGGTGTAGTTCCTGTGTTGTCCATTACCTTACTTGGATAAGAAGGAAGTTTCTTTGCTCACCAGTGGGAGTGGGGAGCCTTGAGCAGCCTATCTGTCCCTGAAGGAGTGACCTCAGCACAAGAGCTGTAGTAATTGGTTGTTTTGGACCATTTCTAGCTCTTTTCAAGTTCCCTGTTTAAAATCCGCATTTGCTCGGCTTTGCACGATTGTGCGCATAGCGCAGCACCGGTTAAACAGGGTTAAACTTTTTCTGGCTCTGCCAAGTCTGCTCTTCAAATTTTCCCTTAGATATCTCTACTCTTAGAATAACCAGTCTGCTCGTTATATTATAAGCCTAGCACTTGTTCTCAAAGCTTCTCTTCTAAGTAGGGTTGGTAGGGTGGCCTAATGGTTAAGATGTTTCCCTTGCAAACACAAGGTGCAGGGTTTGAGTCTCACAAGGGATAATTGGCTAGGCTTAAAATGGCTCACAAGGGCAGTTAGCTTAGTACTAATCTATGAACCTATGAACCTAAGTAAGCACTACATCCACCTACCACCCCAACCACTTCCCTTAAAGGCACAGCACACTCTTATAATATTCTAGCTTGTTGAGTGGTAGTTTGCTAGCATCTACTCTTGTTCAGCTGGTTAATCTGGGAGTCTTGAGACAATGTTATAATTGTCTCATGTACACAGACAACCCTCTCCTCCTCCCAACAAACACAAATACATGTGAGAGATGCAACTATATAGCCAAACTGGAGGCTGAACTCTCTCAACTCAGGACTGGCAAGACCAGACAGGAGGAGAAGGTAACCACACACACAACAAACCCAGTCACACATAGACCTACCCCAATTGCAAATCAAACACATAATAGTGCAAAAACATACTCAGAGGCTCTATTAAAAAACTTACCAAAACAACAGAGGCTCCCGAAGCAGACACCCAAAAATCCACCACCTCAAAACATAACACATGCAACGCATACTTCAATAAATCGGTGTGTCAATAAATCACAGACCTTAAGGCCAAACACTATGCCTGATACACTAGTGATAGATGACTCTATAGTCAGACACACTGACGTCCCACTTACCAGGCTGAGCAAGGAGAGGGTAACGGTAAGCTACCTATCAGGGGCTAGGATCCGCCATATAACAAACGCACTCAGTTCACTCAAAAGCACGTACAAATATGACTCTGTCATTGTCCAGGCTGGCGTGAATGACCTGAGACGTACCTCCTTGGACTACATGAAAAGAGACATAGAGGAGCTCTCTGATTATGTAGCCCAGGCTAGTATGACCCTGACCCTGAGCAGCATCTTGCCCTCACTAAGAATGATGCCACAATACAAAGACAAAATGATCAGCTTTAATAATTGGCTCAATTACTGGTGTCATTCTAGGGGGATCCAATGTCTGTCTGCTTGGGATGACATGCTGGACAAGTCACGCTGTTTCACAAGGGACGGCTTGCACCTGTCACCACTGGGCTTCTGGATATTGCCTAAGTCTCTTGCCACCCCCATAGTGCCTTTTTTTTAGGCAAGGCTCAAAAGACGAACCCACCTCCTTAGAAAACAAAAATGGAAAAAAATTAAGGGTAATGCTGCTCAATGCCAGAAGTCTAAATCTCAAGATGCAGGCTCTCAAAGCACTCCTCAGTATGGAGAACATCGATGTCTGCGCAGTAACTGAGACCTGGTTCAAGGCTCCTGACAGCACCCCAGCACTACCAGGCTTTACCTCGTATCATGCTTTTTTGCCCCAAAACCCGGGCCGAACCACAAAGGGAGGGGGAGTGTCCATATTCATCAAGGATACCCACACCTCCAGGTTAGTGGCAACTCCTGAAGCATCGGAGACCATCCAGGTGCAGCTAACCATAGGCAAAACTGCTATACAACTGGTTGCATGTTACAGACCTCCCTCCCAATCTCAAGAACCCCACTCAGCCTTCCTGAAGACATTGGAAGATATGAATGTCTCACCAAATACCATCATATTGGGAGATTTCAACTACCCTAACATAGACTGGGTGCACTATTCTAGCCCTAATACCCTAGCCCAAATGTTCCTGGAATTCATAAACTCAAATGCAATGAAAAGCTAGTCACCTCTCCCACAAGGGGGGATAATATACTAGACCTGATCATCACAAACATGTGGACAAAATGCTCCACACTGGAAGTATTCCCCTCACTGGTGAGATCTGACCACAAACTAATCACCCTGGATATACATTTACCACCTCCACCCCCAGCACAAAAAACTACAGTGAGAAACTTCTCAAAAGCCGACTTTACACTTCTTAAGACTGAGATGGTATCATTTAAGCCCACAGGGCCAATGGAAACCACATCCCACAATGCTGAATCCTACATAAATGCTTTCTACGGACATCTCCAAGAATGCATGGATCGAGCAATCCCAAATAAAACCAAGACCCTCTCCACCAAAGGAAAGCGTCCTGTCTGGTGGACCCCAGCCATAAACAAATTGTATAACAAGAGAAGGAAGCTACTGCAAGACAGATCAAAATCCCATAAAGGGAAGGCATCTCTGATCAGCACTAGTAGAAAGCTACGTTCTCTCATAAAAACATCCAAGGCCAACTTTGAGAGAAAAATCACAAAGGACACTAAAGATAACCACAATGCATTCTTCAGTTATATTAGAAACCTGGGTGGAAACCCTCAGATATGCTCAGAGTTAGTACACAACGACAAAAAATTTACCGAACCCACAGATATTGCCAGCATTCTGGCAGACAGGTTCAGTGCAAATTTCTCCCCTCCCTCACCTCCAAAAGAAGAAATACTTATCCCAACTGAATGTAACCTCCCTGTCATCTCTGATGTCCAGGTGAGAACCGCCCTCAGCAAAGCAAAAAACACAGCATCAATGGGACCTGATGGTATCCCCAGCTGCGTGATACGTGAACTCCAAGAGGAGCTAAACCCACATATAAAAATGCTATTTAACCTTAGGCTTACTACAGGATATGTACCTGAACACTGGCATACAGCAACAGTGGTCCCACTCCACAAGGGAGGCTCTACTACAGACCCTGGGAACTACTGCCCCATAAGCTTAACCAGCCTTGTCTGCAAAGCTATGGAAAGAATTATTATGGAACTCGTAAACAACGACATTGGGGACCTACAGACACTTGATCCCACCCAGTTCAGCTTTGTAAAGGGCAGATCCTGCCATTTGAACCTGGTTGACCTTTTCGAAACAGTCACTAGAGCCATTGATGAGGGCAAGACAGTCCATACAGCCTACCTGGACTTGGCGAAAGCCTTCGACACAATACCCCACGCAGGCATCATAGACAAGCTAAACAGCTTAAATGTAAATCCATATGTCACAAGATGGGATGCAAACTGGCTAAAGAACAGAACCCATAAAGTCAAAATTGCGGGAGCCATGTCAGACTCAAAGCCAGTCAGAAGTGGTGTCCCACAGGGCTCTGTCCTGGGACCCCTCTTGTTCAGCATTTACTTCTCAGATGTGAAAGCAAACATGGGAGGGTTGTGGCTGACAAAGTTCGCAGTTGACTGCAAACTAGGCGCCATAGTCCATACACCAGCTGACACATATATCCTACAGAAAGGCCTCACCGAAACGGACAACTGGTGCCAGAATCATGGCCCTAAACCGAATGCCAAGAAATGTACAGTCATCCCCTTTGGGAAAAACAAAGTGCCCACAAATTATCACATAGACAGTAACCCACTGAGTATGGAAAAAGTAATCAGAGACCTGGGGACTCAAGTTGATAGTGATCTCTCATTTGACACCCACGTTGCCAAAGTGGTTAGAAAGACTTTCTACCTTGCCCACCTTATCATGAAGGGGTTCACATCCAGATCAAAGGAGGTCATCGTACCCCTGTACTCCTCCCTTATCAGGCCCATGATTGAGTACAATGCCCCATTTGGTATGTACCTCACCTGGCACTTACAACAGCTGGAAATACCCCAGGAGTACCTCACCAAGAGGATCAAGGGTCTCCAACATATGTCATATGCTACCAGGCTAAAGAAACTCCAGCTCTATTCAGTAGCATACCACCTGCTCAGAGGTGATCTGTGCCTGACGTATAAGGCCATGTCCAACCAGGAATTGATGGACATGCTCCACCTCAAAAAATCCAAATCCATTAGAACCATGAGAGCCAAAGATTTAAACCTCAGTACAAATATGAATAGAACATGCTGGAGGGACAGATTCATAACTCAGAGGCTTCTCATACGCTGGAACAGAATCCCAGTTCATGTTAGGCAGAGCCCCTCACTGACTCTCTTCAAGAGAAATCTTGACGAGTGGATGGGAGATCGTAGATTTACCCCGGGGGTCACCCCTGTGTCGCTACTTGACAGAGGCACAGTAAACTAATTTTAATAAGTAAGGGGTCTTCAATGTGTCACTACTAGATAAAGGCACAGTATTCTAATTTATTCTGTACACCTTAGTACCACTACATGGGGTGGCGAAAGCCACATCTCTAGGGCTAGGCTTACAAATGCCCCAGGGCAGATAGCCTACTACTAAACTATGAAACTATGAAACCTGGCAAAATATGAAGCCCTCACAAACCCTGAGAACACTGCTGCCTATACAGAACTATTCACATAAACCCTGTACAAGCATGTTAATAGCTGTACAGAGGCAGCTGTACCCACTAGGAAAAAGTACAGAACTAACTCAAAAAACAAGCCACCCTGGTGGAATCACAAAATCAATAGATGTATAACAGGAGGAAGAAAATCATGACAAAAATTAGGAGGTGCAGAACCCAGCAGGATAAAAACACTCTCATCAAACTAAACAAACATCACAAAGGACAAATAATGTCTACCAAAGCCAAAGTTGAGGTGAATTTGGCCTCCCAGGCCAAGGACAACCACAAGACATTATTTAGCTTTGTCCACAATCTCAAAAGCAATACACAATTGTGTGTAAAGCTCATTGTAAATGGAGCAACCTATACTGAGCCAGAAGATAGAGCAAACCTACTGGCCGATAAATTCAGCCCCAGCTTTACCCCTCTCTACCCCTCAGCCTTCCCTCAGGAAACACCATAAAATATAACTCCCCCTGCTATCACTAGGTATCAAGTCCCTAATGCTCTCTCTAAGGCCAAGAGCACTGCATCAATGGGCCCAGACAGTATCCCAGGATGCCTTCTAAACAAAATTACTTATCAGGGCCTTTGAAATTGCTATTTAACTCATTACATCCGAGTGATGCCTCCAGGTGCATCTGCAGTTAACTCCTACTGATGCCTCTAGGGGTCAAATATTGTTTGTTCATATTTGCATCAAGAATTCAAAAACCATGCTATGTACATGGTTTTAAAAGATTTCATATTAAAGCTTACATGATAGCAAGCTCAATTGCATTAGTATTTGACCTATGTCTAGTGCAGGTAAACAGATATTAATTGTTTTTTTATTTTAATTTATATAGATATAATTTACACATTTCTCTAAATATCTCAACAACCAAGTAACACAGACATAACTTATCATATGAAAGCTCTCAGCTAGATGAATAAAATGCTACTGATAGTATGTGTGTAACTTCAGTAGTTGCTGAGATATTGCAAGTTGTTTACAAAATATTACAAATGTAATAGTTACTCCCCAGGATTCAGCAATGCTCTGTGTAAGAATAGAGTTATTCTTACACGGAGTGTCCTGTGTCCATATAGAACAGCAGTGCACCTTGCATATGCATGAAGGCGCACTGCTGTATTCCTACACGGACATGGGTCTGTGTATGAGCACAGGGGGTGTGTTCGAGAGCAGTGCTCTTACAATATACACGCTCCCTGTACTCCAGAGTTGCCGTACTGCAATACAAAAGCAGCAAAGTGTCAACAGACACCTGTTAGTGTCCATGGACATACCTCTCAAACTCTTAGTGCAAAAAATCTGGATAAAGCCTAAAATGATGGGGGGACAAATAGGGACATATTTTAAATATTGCACTTACAAACTTAGAGAGTTGATAGAATAATAGGTTTTGCATTAGCATGGATTTTCTGAAGGATGTGGAGTTTAACTCAAATGTTTGTCATTATTTAAGCAAAAATCTGGACATTCTGTGAAAATCTGTGCAGTTGACAGATATGTCCGTGGAGCTTACCTCACAACTATTTTTGAAATGTGTACAGATAGGTGACTCATATATTCTGGTGTGTTCCACCTAAAATGTGTACCTCCCTGACTCCACGGGACCAAAACATTAAGCTAATGCAAAACCTATTTATTCTATCAACATTCTAAATTTGTAAGAGGAATACACAGATAACAGTGCAGAAAGCAATGTGCAAACCCCTACAGTAAATAAAAATAAAACACATATGTATTTTTTTTTCTGTCCGCAATAATGTTTGAGTGTAGCTGAGTTTCAGTGTGTGTTGCGCAGCTATGCTCAGCCTAGCTTACACATCCCAGTGAGCCAAATACAAATATATCGCCAAAACAGTATAAAATGAAATAGCATAGTGGGTACAGCTTTCACTTAGTAAGTAGGCATTTGCGGTTCAAATCCTCATTCATTTTTATCTGTTAAAAAAGCACGAAAATATATTTTGTTATCAGTAGATAGTGAATAATATATATATTTGTTAACCAGGGTAGTGTAGCAGGTCCAAATGTGAGGTGTCAGTGTAGTACAAATGAAAAATCCCCATAGAAACACAAGTGTCCTATACAGCATAGGCACAAAAGAATGTATTGTAATGAAAGCACATAGGGGGATGTTATGGAAGGTAGATATACATATCATAATATGTCATTTATGAGGAATCAACCCCACAATGCTGATAGTCTGTAAAAGGTAAGCTGAACAATGCTAACTTGTGCTCAGCTATGCTTAGCCAGAATAAGTATTGCTTATACATAAATTCTAAGCAAGAACTAGCATAGCTAAGTGGATTTGTGCTCTGGTAAGCAGTACTTAGCATCTACCCCTTTAAGCAATGCATATATCAGCTAAGCGGGTTTGCCTGACACTTAGCTTAGCATATTCAAAACTGTCTAATCATGGCAAAGGGTGGGAAATTGGCCATATTTAAACCTCACAGGTGGGAATACAGCTCATAACTGGTTGTAGCTCCCCACTGTAGGCACTATGGCTGGTGTTGGAGAGGATGTGCAGTTTCGAGCCCAGTGCTGGGGCATACAGGAGCAATGGGTCATGGTCGGACTCCTTGTAAAAAAACATGATATGAGACTGCTGAAAGACCAGTACCAGGGCTCCCAATACAAAGAGGAGGCCTGGGAAAGTCTCTCCCATTATCTCAGCAGTGCCACTGGCATCCCTTGGACTGGTGAGCAGGTCTGGCACCACTTTGCTGACTTGAAGTGGAGGAAGAGGGAACTCTTGGACCAGTGGGTCCAAGATGCATGGCAGAGGGATGCCCCAGGCATGTATAAGTATTAATATAAATAACTGTTTACCAAAGCCCAGCCTGTGTATGTGATGGATAGGCATGCATAAATGCTTCTTTATCTTCTTTACAGCTCCAGCTGAGCAGGCTGTGAACCAGGAAGCCCAAGCAAGCAGGCTGATAAGGCTGTGTCACGAGGCTGGTGAGTAACAATCTAGCTTGTAGTATTCATACCAAATAAATATGAAGCAGTAGAATGTCACCTTGCAGTATTAAAAATGGGTATGGGTTGTACTGAATAAACCAGACAATATTACAGTAATAGTCTCATATAGGTTATATATAAATAAAACTGTAACTGCCTGTCAATAAAATTCAAAATTATGGACTGGTCATGTTTACTTTGGTATTGTATGAACTGAAATGTGTACAGGTTATGCACAGCAACTTTAGCTCTGAAATCATTAAACAATCAAGTCTCATCTGACAAAGTTAGTGCCTTTGTAAGACACAAAATTACATGATATGAAATGTTTCATGCACCAAGATATGATATCTGAATAGTAATGTTGTGTTAACCATTGTTTTCCACACTGTGCTATGTCAAAAGGTATGTATAGGAATTAATGTATAATAATGTCATAATTACAAGGTCAGATTCTAAACATTCAAGGAAAAGACAGCAGTTTCACAATAGCTTGTTCTGATGAAACACAAAAAACTTTTGTTGTATTTTATGTACAAACAGGCACGGTTTGAATCATGGGAGTGGTAGTAAGCTTTATGCATAATTTCACCTAGGATTTTGTGAATATGTGTAGAAACAGTCAGGTAGTGTTAACAGAAATTTCCTCCACAGGTCTGCCAGATAAGAAAAGGTATAGAGTAGCCGTAAGAGGGCTGTAGTTATACTGTGTCCAACACCCAAAGTCCAACCGCAAGGCTGTAAATGACAGAGGGATAAGTACATACACCAAGTAGTCTCCCCCAAGAAATGTTCAAGTGTCATGCTGTCACAGCTATTGGTCCCTGCTGCACACAACCAGGATGACCGATAGAAATCAAGGCAGAGTATGGCAGTAGCACACACACACACACACACACACACACACACACACACACACACACACACACACACACACACACGCACACACACACACTATGAGTGCACATATGTAACCCTGACTATGTGAATATGGGTAGAAACAGTCAGATAGTGTTAACAGAAATCACCTCCACAGGTCTGCCAGGTAAGAAAAGGTATAAAGTAGCTGTAAGAAGGCTGTAATTATACACTGTGTACAAACATACCACTGCCCAACTCAAGGTCATAGGTTGTTGTATAAATACCTGTAGAGTAATGATTAGAGCAATGATCATTAAAGCTGTGATCACTGCAATAATCTACATTTGTTAATTGACATCTCTCTCTCTCTCTCCGCCACCTTATCTTCACCAATAATCTAAACACATAAATGAATGAGTATGTTTTTCACCAAACCTACTGTTGGGACATGTGTCCTATTGTTCTGCAAATATTGAAATGTTTTCCAATTAATGTTCCCTGTTCAAATACTATCATTGGTGACCTGTTGCTATCAATGTAACCTGCATGCTGGTGTAATGCATACTGTGGTTTCATATATGCATGTGTTTTGTTTGCTATGCAAATGTTCCAAATCTGTTGTTTTGGGTTAATGGGAATACTCATGCATGCTTTTATAACTAATCCTGGAATGTGTTTTTCAGGACTAAGCAACATGTTCTAAAACTGCAACACCATAACACGTCTGGGAAGGCTGATCCCAGCAGATCCACCTCTCATGCCTCATTAGGCTGTGGCACATCTGGGACACAACCTAGGACCTCCTTGTCTGCTGGTCCAGCACCACCTTCAGGTGGAACTGCTTCAGGGGATGGGGCTTGTCCCCCCCCATGGGCACGGGTGCAGACAGGATCCTGACACCGGAAGCCAGGTATCGGGTCTGGTGCATAGGGAGTTCTGCAAAGAATTGGGAGATCTGCTATGCCAGCTTGAGGGATGCATAGCATATTTAGAGGGTCAGCCTGCCCTTCCTGCACAGCCCCCACCACAGCCACCTTTGGGGCCGTGAAGGCACAGTGGTAAGTGCCCATGGGTGGGGACCTCAGTCCCACTGTATCCATTTGGGGAAATGTGGGCTTCTGATTACCAAACACCCCTCCCTATCCAAGGTGTTTACCCCCACATGTGTCATATACCACCCCTGTATGCTGTCTTGTCTGTCTTGTCTGTATTCCTACCCAACCTACCTCCCCAAATACACCTACTGTACTTTCCCAGCCTCCCACTCTCACTTTAAAAGAAAAAAAAGGGGCAATCTGTTCTCAAAAAAAAAAATGTTGCCCTATACGTAGCTGTCCATTTTGCACATGTGTCCTGACACATGGAATCTGTTCTAACTGGTTTCACAACACATTATTGTTGTCCTCACCCCTCTCTCAGGGTTTGAGTGTCCAAATTTACCTCCAAATTCAGTATATATGAACAGTTGTTGCTGTAGAAGAAATGGACAGCTAAGGACCTTCCCTACACCCATCCTGCACATCCCTAGCTATCTTTCATATCGTTTTTCCCCTCTTAGTGCCCCCTTTTTCACTATGTTCCGATAACCCCTTTCTTTTCTTTTCTTTTAAAGAAATTAGCATGGAGGTAAGCAGGAGTAAGTAGGACTAAGCCTGTTTGACAGTACCAAGCGATGCCTACACAGACTAAACACTTTTAAGGCTAACTGTATGTAAACATAGTTAACTGGAAGTTAGCATTGCTTACTACTGGGCAAACCCACTCAAACCTGCTTAAAAGTGCCTTAATCACTCTGTATCCAACAGCCCTTGTTCTTTCCAGCAACACAATAATCAGTCCTTACAAGTCTTGAACCCAGAAACCTGTATACCACAGCAATTTACCATTAAGCCATCTAAGTTGTAGATATGTCTGATGGTTTTTCAAACATATCATTCAGTGCACTCATTCAACAGTAGGGGAAAGGTTTGTTAAAATTAGTCCCGTTTTGTACACACACACACACACACACACACACACATATATATATATATATATATATATATATATATATATATATATATATATATATTATATATATATATGTGTGTATGGAGATGCATGTATATATATATATATATATATATATATATATATATATATATATATATATATAAACATTAATGCATAATATATGTAGACATATGCATATAAAATATACAAACATATGATATATATATATATATATATATATATATGTAAATAAATATATATATATATATATATATATATATATATATATATATATATATATATATATATAAATATCTCTGTATGTACCTAAAACAAATATATATCTGTAGTGCAGTCGGACATCAGAACCGTACTCTGAACCTCTTACAGCAACAAATCTCTCCAAAGGCTGTCAAAATGGAGGTCAATGGGCCCAAACTAGGGACCTCTTTTAAATATTGCCCTTATCCTTCCCTCCCCAGCAGCAACTGTTCTGCCTTGCAACAAAATAATATTTCCTGCCAAGTTTTGAACCCAGGGCCCTGTCAGCTACACTAAAAGCAGTGTATCATTACACCATCTGAGCTCCATAAAATAGTGATTATTTTCCAAACATATCAGTTAGTACTGTCATTCAACAGTAGGGAAAGGAGTCTGTAGAATTAGTCAGGTTCTCTATATATACATGTATATATGTATGGAGATGCTTATCTGTGGACATATCTATACATAATTTGTATATATATATATATATATATATATATATATATATATATATATATATATATATATATACAGAGAGAGAGAGATACATCTAAATTTATATCTCTATATATGCATACATACATATGTATAGAA